>NC_056727.1:1113002602-1113117602 GCF_019279795.1 Protopterus annectens
AGTGTTAAGATTCCCTGTTTTACAGATCCAGGGTTCATTTCTGCCTTCCAGCCACTGTTTATGTGATATTTGCACGTTTTGCCCACATTTGTGTGGGTTTTCTCCATTTACGCTGGTCTTCTCCCGCTTCAAAAGACAAGTTAGTTGATATTTTGAACATACACTGAACTGTCCATATGTATTGTACTTACCTTTGCCCTTATGATCCAAGTTGTGGGTGAAAATAATTTCAGGGCTAGTTCGCTAATCTTGCTAACAAATAAAGAAATACAATTATAATTAAATAGTGGTAATGGTGTGGAGAAGAAACTACAGTTGTGGTCTCATGGATGAGGTCAGCCAGTAGCTGATTATCTGAAATAACACAAAAACACAGATCTAAGTAGTAATAGAGAGTGAGTAGAGGGAAGTGGAGGGAAGACGGGGGTACAGCTGGCTGATGTAACACTGAATGGATAGGGAGAAAGGGAGAACAGTACACATTCAGGTATGGGGATAGATGGGGGGGAGTTGTAGGCAAGAACGTTCTTTAAGGTTCTTTATGGACTTTTCTCTGCACTAAACGTTTAGCAGGAAAAGTGGTGTGAGTTTGAAGTGTCGCATGTGATTTTACTGGTACCATGAAAACTGAAACAAATTGGGAATATGAAAGAATCACTAAACACATTATGTGAAGCCTGGCCTTGAGTATGCAGGAAATATGTAGTCTTGGTATCTCCCACCCACCGCCTTTAGCATCTCCCCCCATACACCATCCACAGTCAAGATTTACACTGGACATCAACCAGTTACAGTTTTTTGGGGCCTTGCTACCTACTCCCCATTACCTGCTTCCTTCCAGAGCTCCCTCCCCTACAGTTTCTTAGTTTTGAATAAACTGTTTCATTCAAACATGTATTACTCAGGCATCAAACTGCTTTTCTTAGCTTGGAGAGACTCGGAGATGGTGCCGATGGATGCTGTTCTTCTGCACTGATGTCCTATCACCAGTCATTGAGTGTCCATTTGCTTGGGATGGTGCTGGGACTTAGGAGGTCAAGCCATTTGTGGGCTTCTGCATAGCAGGAAGCCCCTAAGGATTAGTACTACAACACTGATCAGCTCGAACTTCTACAGTTATGGTAAGTGTGACACAACTGTACTTTCCTGCTGGCAGGTGTGACTTATAAGTTGTGAAGACCATTTTGTTTTCCAATTGAAGTGGCCTAGCAGGGGTGTAGTAGTGCTTTGTTTTGTTCTAGTTTGTATATTAAGTTGTGGACTAGAAGTAGATGGGTGTAAGTGGGTTACTTGGGTAATTCAAACAGATCAAGTTTTTTGGGGGCTAAGCAGTGATACGGTCTGAGTTAGTGGAAAATTTTGCTGTTTTATTGCAGCACTGGTTTAGTTTATTTTGGATGGAAGCTTGAAGGTTAAGCAGTACTAGGGAGCCATATAGTAAAGTGAGAAGTAAGAGTATAAACAGCAGTAGTTTCCTGAATGAATCAATTAAGTAATTTTTTTGTTCTATTGACTGTTCTTAATTTTTGGTGAGCATTTTCATAAGCTGTTGTACATGTAAGTCAAATTTCAGGTTACCATCAATTGTCATGCATTGTTGCTTGGTATCGGAGATGACCTGTTGGATGTTATCAGGCACTTTCATTGAGAAATTTTGTTTGAGGCATATAAGGGGTTTTGGATGGAATAGCAGCAACTTTTGTTTTGATTGAGTAGACGCTGGGAGTTAATGAGCCAGCTTTCAACTGATGAAAATTACACTTGGATAAAGCACTGAAGAGTAGTTAGGTTATTAGCTGAATAGATTAATGTGAGGTCATCAGCATACTGTATGAAGGATGGTTGACATTTGCCAGATTGTAGGTTGTTGGTAAATATGTTGAAAAGTAATGGCCGCAGTATGGAACCTTGAGGAACACCAGTTTTAATGAGTAGAAGGGTGAGTAGGAATCAATCCATTTGACAGATTGGAGTCTGTTGGAAAGGTAGCTGGAGAACCAGTTGAAATAAATGTTTGATAGGCCAAGTGAAGAGTGTTGTTTTAGAAGACAGCTATGGAATACAGTATTGAGGGCCACAGACAGATGCAGAGACATAGCAGAAACCAGTTGGCCTTTGTCTCTGGCTAGGTTAATAGTGTTCGTAAAGTTTAAGATTACTGTGGTAGTGATATGCCCTAGTCTGAAAGCATGTTGTGTGGGGGTAAGGATGTTTGTAAATGAGCCATTAATTAATTATGAATACATTTTACAAGAATTTTTGAAAGAGGGGAGATAATGGCAATGGGTCTAAAGTTGGATGTATCACTGGAGTTATCACCCTTCTGAAATGGGATGATGTGAGATTTTTTCCATAAGGCTGTGACATGTGATTCCTGAAAAGATTTGTTCTGAGAATGGATACTGAAAAGGAAATTGAGCTGGCTGGTATTTTTAAGAAATCACCAATTTCAGAAAATTTCCTGGATAACCAGTGTTTCTTCTGATCTTTGCTTTTTTTATCTTCAGTCCCAACTTTCTCTATTTGTGTTTCAGCAGTTGCAGAGTGAACTCTACTTTTTTTCTTTGTTTAGCTGTTGGCAAGCCCCTCTCTTCATTTCTTCCTTGACATCCATGCTAGATCAGCTTTATTTCACCTGTGTTTACTGAATTTATTCACAAAATACCGATAATGTTGGATTTTTGTAAACAGTTGGCATAATGTTTAAGATCATTGCCTCCTATGCACAAGATTCAAGGTGTGATCCTGACCTCCAACCAATTGCCTGTATTAAGTTTGAACATTCTTCCTGTGTCTCTGTGGGTCCTTCCAAATCCCAAAAACATGCTGAGTGTTTCCATGTCAAAAAAAAAAAAAGTCACCCAATAATGGAGTTGTGGGCAGCAGCACAGACTCTAGATGGTGCCTAAAAGGGGGGAAGAGTTATGTATACCGACATCTTTGGGCATTTACTGTGGCGTGCATTATCCTAAAGTTAGGACAACACCAATCATAGACTATGCACCTTGTCAGGTCTAGCCACTCGATGGTGTAAAAACTGGCTTTATGTGATTTGGTCACGTTTACTAATGTTGCCAAAATGGGCAAGGGTAGTTACCAGTAATAAGTAGTTGAAAATCTGGCCTACTCTGTCTTACACCATGGACCCATGCTAATGGTGGGAGGGGTGTATGTGTCCCATTTGGCCACTGTGTGCCTGCCATAAAACCCAGCAGCTTTGAGTCAATAAGCTGCTGGCTGGTGTTCAGTTGCCCAGTTTGGGTTACTTGAGATAGCTCTGAACAAAAGCTGGACATAAAACCAATGAACCTGCCAAACATGAACTAAAAATTTCTACACTCAGTGTAGATTCACTGACAGGATGCAGCTTGGAAGTGTATGACATGATTGTAAGGAGGAGGTTGGACATCCTATGTATCCATGAGACAAGATGGAAGGGTAGTGCAGCAAAGTCACGTGGCTTAGGACCCAGAGTCTACTACTCAGGAGGAGGACAGATTAGAAATGGGATAGGAATTGTGGTGAGGGAGAGACTTCAGAAGACAGTGAGGGATGTCATAAGAATTAGTGATAGACACCATTGTAACTATAGGGCATTATTCATAATCTCAGTAAATGCCCCACAGCAGGGTTGTGATAGTGAGGAAAAGTGCATTCAGACAGCAGTTACAAGACCTACTAGATAAAGCAGGACAACATGAGTTGGTGTTGATAATGGGTGACCTGAATACACATATCGAGACAGACAAAACAGAATTGAGGACTACCTACATGGGTGGGCAACAAGAATAAAGGAGAGGCTATTCTATATTTCTGTCTGGCAAATGGCCTGATGGTGGTAACACATGGTTCAGCAAGAGAGACAGTCACAGGATTATGTACAAGAGTGGCCATCATGCACCTCAGGTAGACTTCCTGCTTGTAATGAAAGGGCACTGGGTTAGAATCAGAAACAGTCAGTCCACAGCATAAACCACTGGTTGCCACAATCAGCTGCAAGCAGTGGTCAGAGAAGACTCTAAGGTCAACAGAGACAAGGCTGAAGATAGAAGCTGACTGAAGAGAAAGCACCGTTATGCCCTATATGATAAAATATTTGCCATATTGTGTTTATTTATTCTCCATCTAGCACACACCTGATGCAGGAAGATGGATGGAGGTTTGTTATCTGTTTTTTTAAAGTAAATGGATCTAGATGAGCGCAGTGTTTTTTTTGTGCCTTTTGTCTGCTAAAGGTTATAAAATGTAGCTGTGTAGAGAAAGTTGATTATCTGTGTGTGTTTGTGTGTTAAGCCTCACTTCTGCAAAAGTTCACTTTAACAAAAGTGAACTTTTGCATAAGTGCACTTCACCGAAAACACCGCAGCACAGTGGAGGGCATAAAAAACAAGCTATGTCCTCCACTATGGTGCAATAGTCACAGACCTTAGGGTTAGTGCACGGGTTAGGGTAAGGGGATAGTTAGTAAAGCTATCCCCTTGCCCTAACCCTAAGGTTCGTGACTATCACACCATAGTGGTGGACATTGCTATGTCCTTCACTGCGCTGCAGTCGTCATGGACCTTAGGGTTAGGGCAAGGGTCATGGTAAGCGGGCTATCCCCTTACTATGACCCGTGCCCTAACCCTAAGGTCCGTGAGTACTGCACGGAAGTTCAGTACAACACCCATTTGTTGTACTGAACTTTGTGTAAGTGCACTTTCGATGAAGTGCACTTTCGCTGCAGTGAGCATTCCATGCACTATTTCGAATTAGTGAAAATTCTATCTAGTGTATGGAACCCATATATATATATATATATATATATATATATATATATATATATATATATATATATATACACATATACATATATTCTTCATGTTTCACTGTTGCAGTCATTACATTTGGGTTATCCTGCTGGCAGGTTGCCCTCAGTCGGCCTGAATTCCAAAGTCTTGGGTCCTGCGTCAGCTGCTGTTGCCCCTTCCCTGACGTCAGGTCATCAGGGGTATAAAAGATGCAGCCAATGCCATTTTCTTCAGTCTTTCTTGTCGTGCGGTGACTGAAGCAGAAGCAGTTCGCAAGTGCCAGTCAGCTGACTCCTGAGATTTTCGTGTTCGAGTTTCAGATCCAAAGTCTTCTTTAGAAGCTAAGTACCCCGTTGGGGAAACTTTTTACTTGCTCCAGACCGATGTCAGAAAAAGTTAATAATTGCATTTCTTGTGGGAAGCAAATACCTCCTAAGGACTTTCGTTCTTACTGTATTCCTTGCCTAGGCCCAGACCACAATGTTGCGAGTTGTTGGTTTTGTGCTAGATTTAACCAAAGCGCTATTAAGCGTCGGTACGATTTTGCTTTAAGCTATTTTGGGTGAAGATTTAACTATACGGTGTCGTTAGATAGCCAACCGACTACCGGAATTCACAAAAAAAAAAGGAAAGAGACAGGCAACCGAGGTCCAAAACCGACGACTAAGCTTCTCCTAAGCCAGTCGCCGGTTCACCGGTTCTCAGTGAGGTGCTTTAGCAGCCCCTGACACCCGCTACTTTAGAGTCGCAGGCTGCTACCGACTCCCACATGGAGTCGGCCAGGCCGCTGGAAACCCAAGGTAATGGAGCCTCGGAGACTATTCCCTCCGAGTCTGGAGCCGCTGAGCAGGCATCGGCTTCTGAGGGTGTATTCAGACCTAAACAATTATATATTAAAATGACTTCAAAGACAAAGACTAAAGCACCTTTAAAGGCAAAGAAACAAGTTCAACAGCCACATGGACAGGCCTCCATGCCCAAAAAAACAGATGCTCAAAATGGCCGAAGACTTAATTAGCTTGATCAGGGGTTCCCATCCCCCTCCTGATAAGAGGCCTAGGCAAGACACAGACTTTGAATCCTCAGATCAGGTTTCCATTTCTTCTGATTCCTCTTCTGATCAGGAATATTCTCTTCCCCCTTATGAGGATTCTGATGCTGAAGAATCGATTCCTTCAGCTTCTCCTCCTGAGGACTACTCTTTTGGGGAAACCTTGCATACCATGAGGGAGCACTTCCACTGGGAGAGCCAGGATTTCTCAGAATCTAAGAAAAGGCTCAGACTTCCTTTTACTACCTCAACACAGGCCTCTGGCTATTCCACCTGTGTTAGACATTGTAGATGATGTGTTTTCGGAGTCTAGTCTGACCCCTGACTCCTTACCTCCAGCTCCTGTTAAGCCGGACAGATACTACAGAGTTCCTGACTCTCATAAATTCCTTTTCAAAAACCCTGCTGCAGACCCAGAAACTATTTCTCAGAGTCCCAAAGGGGTCAAAGCTTCTACTGCAAAAAACCCTACCCCCTCTGACAGAGATTCTAGGGCACTGGACAGATGGAGAAAAAAGATTTGCACATCTGCTACCTTGGCTATAAGGGCCTTAAGTTGTCAATTTCATATGCTCAAATGTCAGCAATATATCGTGACACTGCTTAAACAGAAAATGTTGGTAAATTCTGAATGTGCAGAAAACAAAGAAATGCAGGATTTATTGCATGCAGCTGAACAGGTTGGAAAGCATACTTTGCAATGTGGTTTTGATTCTCTGGAGGCCTCCTGCAGGGCCGCTGTTACGGGTTCTATCATTAGGAGGCATGCTTGGTTAAAGGAACAAAATCTGCCTGATCATGTCAAAGCAAAATTATTAGATGCTCCATTACAGCATGATACCTTGTTTGGTGTTAAGGCAGAAGAGATGTTAAAGAAAATGGAGGACAAAGCTAAATCTATGCAAACAGTCAAGGATTTCTTACAGGTGCAGCCTCCTAGGTTTAGCAGACACTGGCCTACAAAGAATTTCTCCTTTCCAGTGTCAGACCTCAAAGGGGTAGATCGAGACGCCCTAGAGGCAGATCCCAGCCGCAAGGTTCATACAGGTCTAAGCAATGGGGTTCTTCTACCTCCAAAAGTGGAGAGGACAAATCACAACCATACAGGAAACGGTCCCAATGACTTCCCCCTGCCTGCACCAAGCACTTCTCTTCTGGCAGCACCCTTAGGGGGGAAACTAGCACTTTCTTCTCAAAATTGGCACATTATAACCCAGGACAAATGGGTTCTCGACATAGTGTCACAAGGCTACAAGTTTCACTTCCATACCCTGCCAAGGGCAAATGGTTGGCCAGAACTGCCAAAAAATCAATGGGCAGAGGCTCAAAAACAACTTGCATCACTCATGCACATGGGGGCTATTCAACAAGTGCCACAGCAAGAGCAGGGACAAGGATTTTACTCATGACTGTTCTTAGTACCCAGAAAGGACAAAGCATGGAGACCAATTCTGGACCTATCTATTCTAAACACTTTCCTGGATATACCAAAATTCAAGATATTGACCTTGCAGCAGCTTCTGCCCATGCTGGGCAGCAAGGCTTGGCTCATGACTTTAGATCTAAAAGAGGCATACTTGCATGTCCCAGCCAGACAATCATGCAGTAGATACCTCAGATTCAAGGCTGGCTCAAATCATTACCAATTCTCTGCACTGCCCTTTGGCTCATCTACTGCGCCCAAGGTCTTCACAAAGTGCCTGGCACCAGTAATTGCTTTCTGCAGACAAAGAGGAATACAGATATATTCTTACTTGGATGACTGTCTCATTCAAGCAGAGAACAAGGACATTCTACTACAGTATCTGGCGTTTGTAAGGAGACTTTTAACATGCCTAGGGTACACAGTCAATGAAAAGAAATCAAAACTAGTACCCTCTCAAGAGATAATATTCCTGGGTGCAAGCTTAAATACAACTGCCCAGATGGCTTATCTCACGCCAGACAAACAAAGGCACCTGACTACCTATTTCAAGGAAATGGCAACAAAGGCCCAGTTATCTGCAAGAAAAATTCTGCAGGCTTTGGGCTTCATGGCATCCTGCATTCTTCTAATTCCATATGCAAGGCTGAATATGAGGAAACTTTAATGGTACCTAAAAAGTATCTGGACACAACATTGCCACAGCCTGGAAACAATGATTTCTCTAATTCCCTGCCTGCAACAGGAGTTTCGATGGTGGGCAATGGCTTGTCACCAAAACAAGGGACAGCCATTCTCACTACCCCCAGCCAGGAAGAACCTTACGACGGATGCATCAGATTATGCCTGGGGGGCCCACATGTCAGGAAGAGGTATTCAGGGCACCTAGTCCACAAACCAAATGCATCTACATATCAATCGAAAAGAGATGCTAGCAGTTCAAAATGCCCTGACAGCATTCAAGGACCTAATTCATCCAGGACAACTTCTGGTAAAGACAGACAACACCACGATCATGTGGTACATAAACAAGCAGGGGGACACTCATTCTTACCCCATTTGCAGACTAGCCATGGCTTTATGGGACACAGCATTGACTTACCAAGTTCATTTGCAGGCACAATTCCTGCCAGGAAAGGAAAATACTCTGGCAGACGAACTAAGCAGAAACCTCATGGATCCCCACGAGTGGCACCTGGATCCACACCTTCAGCATGATAACAAAGAAATGGGGATGCCTGGACATAGATCTATTTGCCTCCCCTCACAACAATCAACTGAAAAGATTCTGCACAAGGACTTATCACAGACAAGCATGGAAAGCGGACACCTTATCTTTCATCTGGACAAACCTATCAGTATATGCCTTTCCTCCACTGCCTCTCCTTCCCAAGGTACTCCTAAAAGTCAGACAGGAGAAACCAAAAATGATTCTGATTGCCCCAGACTGGCCACACCAGTACTGGTATCCGATCTTAAGGAACTTGTCTCAAGGTCCAGCCTGGACCTTACCTCAAATACCTCATCTACTATCCCAACAAAACAATCAGATTCTGCACAGCCAACTCAGGACCCTAAACCTGGCAGCATGGCGGATAATGTAGCCATACAAAGCACACCTCTCAGTAAAGCTGTGATGGATGTCATTTTAAAAGTCAGAAGGCCTAGTACTAGAAAATCCTATGCAGGAAAATGGAAGCGATTTTGCGCTTGGAACCAAGCTGAAAGAACTGATACAGCTGTCCCAAATATTCCTCAGATTTTGCAATACTTAACTGAGATGCTGGACAAAGGCCTATCTTTTTCATCAATTAAAATCCATGCCTCTGCCATTTTGGCTCATTACAATACAGAGTCACCACTCTTTTCTCATCCTTTATTAAGGCAGTACCTCAGAGGAGCCAAAAATTTAAGGCCTCCAAGGAGAACACCAACACTTGCATGGGACCTCAATTATGTCTTGGAAAAACTCACCTTACCTCCTTTTGAGCCAGCTGCTACTGCGGATATAAAGTTTTTATCTTGGAAAACAGCTCTGCTCCTAGCAATAACTTCTGCAAGATGAGTGTCAGAGCTACAGGCTGTCATGGCTGTGGAACCCTTTAGCATTTTTTATCCAGACAGGGTCTCTCTGAGGACAAACACTACATTTATGCCTAAGGTGATATCCAGTGTAGCCCTTAACCAAACTATTAATTTGCCAACTTTTTATCCAAATCTACAGAACAAGGGGGAGAAAATTCTGCATTCTTTGGACGCACACAGACAACTTAGATTCTACTTGGATAAAACTAACGTTTTCAGAAAAACAGAACAATTACTAGTGGCATATTCTGCAGGATCACAAGGAAAGGCTATCTCCAAGCAGACTATTTCAAAGTGGATAGGTCACTGCATTCGTTTCTGCTACTCACAGCATAGCAAACCAGTGCCTGAGGGCACTAGGCCACATTCTACTAGAGCTGCAGCCACATCTGCAGCCTTTCTTAGGGGAGTACCAACCAAAGACATTTTGGAGGCTGCTACTTAGAGTTCAGTGCATACCTTTACAAAACATTACAATCTGCCACTTTACTCTAAATCCAGAGCAGGCTTTGCCACTGCAGTTCTGCAGGTACTCTTTGCCGTTCCTAATGCTGTTTAGCTCCAGCCTCCCAAGTTCCCAACCATAGCTTTGGTACTCTACCCAAATGTAATGACTGCAACAGTGAAACATGAAGAACATAGTGCAGTTGTGTACAATTACCATAAATGTAGATGTTAGAGTGTATTCACTGTTGCAGTCCAGGTTACCCACCCGCCATCCCCCTTATTTTTGCTGGAACTTATCTTTACTTCTCTGATCTATACAACCCATGTGGTGCATTTGCTTATAGATGAAGGTAAAGCTTATTTTGTTGCATGTATATTTTACTTACATATTTTTAGCCTACCCTTTTGGGAGCACCTGACATCTGGGGCAAGAAAAACTGAAGAAAATGGGGTCGGCTGCATCTTTTATACCCCTGACGACCTGACGTCAGGGAAGGGGCGACAGCAGCTGACGCAGGACCCAAGACTTTGGAATTCAGGTCGACTGAGGGCAACCTGCCAGCAGGATAACCCAAATGTAATGACTGCAACAGTGAATACACTTGAGCATCTACATTTATGGTAAGTGTAAACAATTGTACTATATATATATATATATATATATATATATAATAATAATGCAATGAGGCTAATCGGTGTGTTTGGTGATGTTCTTCATCTCACATTGCTGCAGTCCTTACACTTGGGTAGTCCGCTGTCCTCGGTCGGCCCGAATATCAAAGTATAAGGCTGACGTCGGTCAAGGCGCATTTGACTGACATCAGGACGTCAGGGTACAAATGCGCATGACCGACGTCATATCCTCAGTCTTTTTTGCCGCATGGTCCGATGCAGAAGCAGCGTTGCAAGTGCTGGTTGGCGTTCTGAAATTGTTCGATTTCGGAGTTTCAGACCGAGTCAAAGTTGGCTAAGTACCCGCTAGAATATTTTGGTTTTTTCTTGCCTCAGTGGTTTACCGGATGTCAGAAAAAGTGAATAATTGTATTTCTTGTGGGAAACAGATACCGTATAGAGACTACCATACTTTGTGTATTCCTTGTTTAGGGCCTGAGCACGACGTTGTTGGATGTCGCTCTTGTGCTAGATTTAATAAGCGCACTATAAAGAGAAGATTAGATTGTGCCAGGTTTGTCTTCGGGAAGCGGTGCAATTATAAAATGCCGTCGGATGCTCCGACGCCCGCTTCTTCGAAGAAGCGCAAGGACAAAGCAGTTAAGCCTAGGCTTGAGGAACCGTCCGTACCGGACGCCGGTTCTTTAGAGGTGTCGGTGGAGCCGGTGGTTCCACCGGAGGTTTCTTTGGGATCCCAGGGAGAGACTTTGTTATTGCAGGATGTGGCTTCTCAGGAGGCAGGTCAGGCTGATGGGGCTTCTCAAGTTACTATACTCCCCTCTCTGCCTAGGGTGGTTAGGCCCTCTCCTTCTGTTTCCAAGGCTTCTCCCAGGGGCAGGCCAGGTTTAGCTTCTGTTGGTGTCACCCCCGGTTCTTCAGGAACTGTGCCCAAGAAGCATATGCTTAAAATGGCAGAAGATTTGATTACTTTGATTAGGGGCTCTTTGCCTCCTCCTGATAAGAGACCTAGGGTCGAGCCTGAGCTAGGGAGTTTTGAGCAGGCTTCGGATGCTTCAGAGTCTTCGGCTGAAGACTTGCAGGAGTACTCTCCTTATTCTGATTCTGATGTGGATGATTCTACTCCTTCTGCTTCTCCTCCTGAGGATTTTTCTTTTTCAGAAACTCTTCATTCCATGAGGGAGCATTTTAAGTGGGAAGGTCAGGACTTCTCTGATTCCAGGAAAAGGCTTAGGGAATTTTTGTTTTTACCCCAGCATAGGCCTTTGGCTGTACCTCCTGTTTTGGATGTAGTGGAAGATGTTTTTACAGAGGCTTCTCTAAATCCTGATTCTTTGCCTCATGCTCCTGTTAAACCGGATAGGTATTACAGGGTGCCTGAAGCTCATAAGTATCTTTTTAAGAGTCCTAGGGCAGACCCAGAAACTGTTAGCCAGGGGCCTAAAGGTGTTAAGGCTTCTGTTGTCAAGAATCCGGTTCCTGCAGATAAAGAGGCCAGGGCCTTGGATAGATGGGGAAAGAAAGTTTATACTTCTTCCACTCTAGCTATGAGGGCTTTGAATTGCCAGTTTCACATGTTGAAATACCAAAACTATCTCCTTTCACAGTTGAAGTTTAAGGTTGATGCTCTGGCGGAAGGTATTGATTGTAAAGAGTTGCAAGATTTAGTACATGTTTCTGAACAGGTGGGTAAGCATTCTTTGCAATGTGGTTTTGATGCTGTACAGGCCTCGTCTAGGGTGGCTGCCACTGGGTCAGTTCTTCGCAGGCACGCCTGGCTGAGGGATCAAAATTTATCTGACCATGTTAAAACAAGGATTTTAGATGCTCCTTTACAATCTGATATGTTGTTTGGTTCTCCTGTTGAGGCAGTTTTAAAGAAAATGGAAGACAAGGCTAAGTCTATGCAGACTGTTAAAGTTTTTTGCAGGTTCAGCCTCCAAAGTTTAGTAGAAATTGGCCTACTAAGGGGTGGACGTATCCTTCTTATGATTCCCAGTCTAGGGGTAGATCTAGACGTGGTAGGGGCAGAGCTCAGGGCTCTTTCAGGCCTAGGACAGGGAGTTCTCCTGCACAGTCTGTGGGTGAGGGCAGGGGTCAGTCCTTTCGTAAACAGACCCAATGACCTACCTTTTCAGCTGCCAGAGCCTTCTCGTCTGGCAGCACCTTTGGGAGGAAGGTTGGCACTTTTCAAAGAAAATTGGAGTTTAATTACCCAAGACAGATGGGTATTGGATATCATACACCACGGTTACAGGTTTTATTTCCATACCTTGCCTCCTTTCAAAGGCATGCCAGACGTTCCTCCTCAACAAAGAATAGAGACTCACAAGCAAATTTCTCTGTTACTCCAAATAGGGGCCATACAGCCGGTCCCTATGCCAGAAGTGGGCCTAGGATTTTATTCTCGCCTGTTCCTAGTACCAAAGAAGGGGAACACGTGGAGACCAATTTTGGATTTATCTATCCTCAACACTTATCTGGACATTCCCAAGTTCAAAATGTTGACGTTACAGCAGCTTTTACCTCTGCTGGGCAAAGATCATTGGATGGTAACTTTGGATCTCAAGGAGGCCTACCTTCATGTTCCTATCAGACTAAGTTGCAGGAAGTATCTGCGTTTCGAGCTGGGACTTCTCACTATCAGTTCTCTGCATTGCCCTTTGGCTTATCTACTGCGCCCAGAGTGTTCACGAAGGTTCTGGCTCCAGTGATAGCTTTCTTCAGGCTAAAAGGAATACAGATCTATCCTTATTTGGACGATTGCCTGATTCTGGCTCAAGGAAGGGACGAGCTTCTTCATCATTTGGAATATGTGATAGCAGTGCTAAGATGCCTGGGGTATTCTGTGAACGAAATAAAGTCCAGTCTAGTACCCTCTCAGGACATGTGCTTTCTGGGTGAAAGACTGAATACAGCATCCCAGATGGCCTTTTTAACCCCGGACAAACAAAGGAATCTTTCCCTTTACTTCCATCAACTATCTCATCAGTCCGGGCTGACTGCAAGGACAGTCCTTCAAGCCTTAGGGTTCATGGCATCTTGTATTCTGGTGCTTCCCAATGCCAAACTGCATATGAGGAAGCTACAATGGTATCTCAAAAATGTATGGACACAGCACTGCCAGGATCTGGACACTGTCATTCAAATAATACCTTGCATTCAAAAGGAATTTTTGTGGTGGGCTCAGGAATGTCACCTAAACAAGGGACTCTCTGTGACCCGGCCAGAGGCGAGTCAGATTTTAACGACAGATGCCTCAGACAAAGCTTGGGGAGCTCATCTGAATGGAAAGTGGATACAAGACAAGTGGCCTGCCAGACTACAACATCTACATATCAACTTGAAGGAGATGTTAGCAGTCCAGTTTGCATTAATAGCTTTCAAGGATTTACTTCTTCCAGGGCAGGTGTTGATTCTAACAGACAACACAACTGTCATGTGGTACATCAACAAGCAAGGGGGAACACATTGTTATCCTCTGTGCAGGCAAGCAATGATTTTGTGGGAGACTGCTCTCAGTTTACAGCTCAATCTTCAGGCAAGGTTTCTGCCGGGAGCACGGAACTCCTTAGCAGATGTGTTGAGCAGACGAATTATGGATCCCCATGAGTGGAAATTGGATCCTCATGTATTTCAGAAATTGACAGTGTCATGGGGAACTCCAGACATAGATCTGTTCGCTTCTCCACTAAACCATCAGCTGCCAAAGTTTTGCACAAAAAGGTTTCATCCCACAGCTTGGAAGGTGGATGCTCTTTCCTTCAATTGGAGCAATCTTCATGTGTATGCCTTTCCGCCTCTGCCTCTCCTCCCAAAGGTACTACTAAAGGTCAGACAAGACAAGCCAAGGATGATTTTGATAGCTCCAGATTGGCCTCGACAGCATTGGTACCCATTACTGAGAAGCCTGGTACGGAAGCCTCCATGGCCTTTGCCTTCGATTCCACACCTGTTGTCTCAGGAGGACAGTCATTTGCTCAATGTCAAGCTTCACTCTCTGCACCTAACAGCCTGGCATATTCTGTTTTGAACCATGATGGGCCTTCACTTCCACAGCAAGTTTTGAATGTTATTTTGGAAGCTAGGAGGCCTAGTACAAGGAAAGTGTACGCAGATAAATGGAAGAGATTTTTATTTTGGAGTACAGCAAAGGATTTTGATGTTTCGGAGCCTAATTTAAGTGTGGCTCTTCAATATCTTACTGAGTTACTGGACAAAGGTTTGTCCTTCTCTTCTATTAAGGTTCATGCTGCAGCAATTTCGGCTCACTATGATTGTGACCCACCATTGTTTTCTCATCCTTTGTTCAAGCAATTTCTTAGAGGGGCAAAGAATATAAGACCCCCACGAAGAGCTCCTACTCCTGCTTGGGATCTCAATTTTGTGTTGGAGAAACTCACTCTACAACCTTTTGAGCCTGCAGCTACTACTGAGTTGAAATATTTATCATGGAAGACTGCTTTTTTGTTGGCCATTACCTCTGCAAGAAGGGTTTCTGAATTGCAGGCCCTTATGGCGGTTGAGCCTTTCTTAATTTTCCATAAGGATAGGGTATCTTTACGTACTAATCCTTCCTTTATGCCTAAGGTGGTTTCTAGTGTGACTTTAAACCAAACTATTCATTTGCCCACTTTTTATGCAAATCCCCAAAATAAAGGGGAAAAGATTTTGCACACTTTAGATGTACACAGGCAGTTGCGATATTATTTGGACAGAACTAAAGGGTTCAGGCAGTCTCAGCAGTTGTTTGTTTCTTTTGCTTTGAGTTCTCAGGGCAAGCCTGTGTCAAAACAAACTATTTCTAAGTGGATTGGGTTTTGCATTGCTTTCTGTTATTCCCATCATGGCAAGGAGATTCCGGCTGGGATTAGGCCTCATTCCACTAGGGCTACTGCCACTTCGACAGCCTTTTTGAGGGGAGTGGCAACCAAGGATATTTTGGAGGCAGCTACTTGGAGTTCAGTGCATACTTTCTCTAGGCATTATCATCTACCACTTTACTCTAAATCCAGGGCTGGTTTTGCCACTGCTGTTTTGCAGGGCATTTTGGCAGCTCCTGCTTCCTTGTAGTTTGGCCATCCTCCCTTACCTCTGCTTTGGGATTCTACCCAAGTGTAAGGACTGCAGCAATGTGAGATGAAGAACATAGTACAGTTTTGTACCTACCATAAATGTAGATGTTCGAAGATCCACATTGCTGCAGTCCAATTTACCCTCCCTCCTTCCCCTCTGTAGTTAGAGGTGGTTGTGTGGGTTGGGTTGTAAATATTGTGTATATTGTATATATTGTACAGGTAATTAGTGCAAGGGTGGTTGGTTGTTAGTTTGCTGTCTTTTGGTTTTGACCTTTTATTTTTAGGGTCTTCTGGCATCTGGGGCAAGAAAAGACTGAGGATATGATGTCGGTCATGCGCATTTGTACCCTGACGTCCTGATGTCAGTCAAATGCGCCTTGACCGACGTCAGCCTTATACTTTGATATTCGGGCCGACCGAGGACAGCGGACTACCCAAGTGTAAGGACTGCAGCAATGTGGATCTTCGAACATCTACATTTATGGTAGGTACAAAACTGTACTTTTTTTTGGGGGGTCACACGCTGGTTCCCTGTTATTTAAGTACTAGACTAGCTGCCCTTGCAGGCCATTTTAAGCCTAGCCAGTTTTCCTTTTTGTGCTTGAAATAACCTATCCTATTTGGTTACAGACTGTCCTTACCCATCTTCTGGTTGATAATTATATATTACCAATAATGAGAATAACTGACTTCATACAATAGATAATTTGAAGGAACCCGTGTATGGAGTTAGGCATTTAGGAGTTGCCTCTGTCCATTAGTAGTACAGGGAGCAGTCCTTGTGTAAATGTTCTATTTTCCATCCATAGATTTAAGTTGTGCTTGAAAATTGACAGGGTTAAACTTTGTTTTATGTTGATGGAGAGCCTGTTCCACAGCAGCGGTATCCTCTTTGAGATGTAATTGTCTCATCAAACCATTCTGGTGCTGTTGCAGAAGATGTTTAGATCCCTAGACTCAGTATTTCTGGTGTCATTCAGTAATGGGTCTGAGGATGCCTTGTATGCCAGACACGGGTCAACACTAAGCAGTCTGTGGGGTGCCGAGTATAGTGATAGGGCTTTGAGTCAGTCCATGTGGGGCATGTTGTTCAGACCTTGTATCTTTTTAATAAGGTATTTCTGTGGACGTTCCAGTTGGTACATGTGTCTGGACAGATTAATGCTAAACTGGGCATTATATGCAATGATTGGCTTAATGAGGGTTGAGTTAAGGGGGACAATGACATCCCTACATCTAGACACAATCTCTTTGCTTATAAGCTGTGCAATAAAGAAGGACTTTCTTACAACAATAGACATATGTTAGTCAAAAGTTAGATCACTGTACACATAAGTTGCAAAATCCCTAACAACTGGGTCAACTCTTAGGGGTGTATTTTCAATGTAGTAGTTCCCTGGGGTAGATGACTTCCCAAAGGATACAGTAATGCAATTGTTGGCGTTTAGTTTCAGTCCCAGATTTTGCCACTAGTTATTTCATTGAGTCAGACCTTCCTAAGTCATTTGGGGATTCAGTGACTGTTCTGGGCTTACAGTCATCTTCAAACTTAGTCAGCCAGAGCCCTTTGGTATTGGCTTTTACTTCAGAAAATTAGATACCAAAGAGGAGATCCCTGCACAGAATTCTAGAGGACTCCAATGGTGACTGGCCTTTTTGTGAAGGTAACTTCCCCTATTTTGATTATCTTTGTCCTATCTGAGCCAGTTGGCAGTCCAGCGGGTGGTGTAGGGGTTTATTCCTAGTTTATTTAGCTTCTCTACTATGCCAATTGGGGAATTGTGTCAAAAGCTTTGGCACAGTTGATGCATGTGGTGTGCACCATTTTGCCTTCACCCATTACTTTGACCTTTTCAAAAAAGTCCACCAGGTTGAGTAAGCATGACCTGCCCTTGACAAATTTAAACTGAGATAGGTCCAGTGTTTAGTAGTTCCCTATGTCCTGACTGATTCCATGATAAGTCTTTCCATGACTTTGCATTTGAGGCTGGTCAGATTTTTGGATCTGTAATGCTTGTGTCTGTGGAAGGTCCTCCCTTATGCAGGGAATGACTGTAGCTGTTCTGCAGTCGCTTGGTACGGAACCTGCATGGAGGCTGAGACTGAACAGTGCTATTAGGGGTGTGTATAAAATGTGCTTCAAGTTATTTAAGATACATCCAAGAATATTGACAGGACCCATCGAAGCAGTATTTTTAGCTTTTGATAGCACTTTTGAGACTTGGTCTTGTGTGATAGCTGGAGATTGCCAGTTTCAGGTATATCTTGAGGGACAGATGGAGGGGAGAGATGGGGTAAAGTTAAAGATAAATTTAACAGCCAGTAGATTCACTGTAACTTTAGCCTCAGTGCAGCTAACTTCATTCAGAATCAGCTCAGTACATTTCTGCATTGTGCTTTTGAGATTACAAATATAACTAGAAATTCCTTGTGATGATCTTTGGCCTGGGTAGCTGTTTTAGCCTCAAACTTGGCTTTGGTGGATTTTATTAAGCTTCTGTGTTGTGTGTTTATTTCAGTGACAAGGGTGTAGAATTCTACAAATTACTCTTCTTACTTTTGTCCCAGAATTGTTTTTTCTTGTACCTTAATGAACTATTACTTAATATAGACTTAATGACCGTGGCTAAAGCAGTTAGTCTGTTAAAAAATGAATTCAAAATCAGAGGAAGAAATGAAACCAATTAGCTTTTGTTCTCTGTCTAGTAGAACTATTACAATGCTTTTATTTTTCATATTGCAAAGTGAGTGTCATTGAATTATGTAAAGAACAGAATGAGAGAAGCTATTGCAAAGTAACAGGCAAATCTAATGCACATTGACTATTCAAAGCAATTGACTTTAATACAAAATTATATATGTGGTTCCTGTTACGAATAATGCTACCTGTATAGTAATATATAGTTGTTCTGCAAATCATATTTACTGCACAAAGTTTTATGCTATCGATTACATAGGTTCATAGGTAGGTACTAGGCTATCAGCCCATGAGTCTAAGTAAGCCTAGCCAACAAGGTTCCTTGGCTTACGCCACCCAAGAAATTTAATTTCCTGTGCCCCTGTTGAGCAGAGCCACAGAAGTGATCCCCAGGATGTATTTCCTATTTCCCATCCACTCATCAAGATTTTTCTTGAAGAGTGCTAATGAGGAACTTTAATTGATATAGATGGGTAGATTGCTCCAAAGTATAGGAAATCTCTGGGACAGGAATCTATCCCTCCAGCATGTCCTGTTTATTGTGGTGACAAGGTTTAGGTCGCTAGAGCATGTAGCTCGGAGGGATAGGGATTCCTTTAGGTGTAGCATGTCCAACAGCTCTGGGTTTAACACAGCTTTATATGTTAGGCAGAGATCGCCTCGGAGTAGGCGATATGCTACAGAGTAAAGCTGGAGTTTTTTGAGACAGTCAGTATAGGGCATCTGTTTGAGGCCAATAATCCTCTTTGAGGTACTTCTGTGGCCTTTCCAGCTGCTGCAGATGTCTTGTGAGGTACATTCCAAAATG
Source organism: Protopterus annectens (assembly GCF_019279795.1). Lineage (NCBI taxonomy): Eukaryota > Metazoa > Chordata > Ceratodontiformes > Protopteridae > Protopterus > Protopterus annectens. The sequence continues at coordinate 1,113,021,613 of NC_056727.1, forward strand.
GGCATTATACTCTATAATGGGTCTAATGGGTGCCGAGTAGAGGGGAACAATGACCTCTTTTTTCCTGGATGAGAACCCTTTTGTGATGAGGTTTGCCACATAGAAAGATTTCCTGACTACTGTGGCGATGTGATTATCAAAGGAGAGACTACTGTACACCTGGGTCCCAAGGTCTCTTATCACACATTCAGCATTAAGTAGACTGCCTTTTATGTGGTAGTTCATGGGTACAGAGTTTTTACCAAAGGGGATGACAGTGCACTTTTTGGCATTGAGTTTGAGGCCATGCCTCTGACACCAGGTATCTGTCTCAGTGAGGCCCTTCTGTAGGATGTCCACATCATTTAGGGACTCTACTATGGCTCTTAGTTTGCAGTCATCTGTGAACTTCATTATCCAGAGGCCTTCTGTGTTAACCTGTACTTTAGAGAAGTAGATACCAAACAGGAGAGGTCCCAGGACTGAACCCTGTGGTACTCCACTTGTCACTGGTTTGAAGTCAAATTTGGAGTCTGCAACTTTTACAGTGTGGGTTCTGTCAATGAGCCAGTTGGCAAACCATCTTGTGACATAGGTATTTATACCTAGTTTAGTGAGTTTAGCTATAATTCCAGAATGGGGGATGGTGTCGAAAGCCTTGGCGAGGTCAAGATAGGCTGTGTGAACTACCTTACCCTCATCTATGGCTTTGGTGACTGCCTCATAGAAGTTAAGTGGAAATCCCTGAAAAACAATTATCCAGTCTGCTGTATACAAACCACATTTTATGTTAAGTTGTCATGAGTGACAGATGAAGCAGGAGTGTTGTGCAAAGCTGCACTTTTCCTTTTGGTGATACCTGTGTTTAGATACAGATTGGAGTAGTTCACAGCTGGGTAGCTGAATGCATATTGTGGGGTGGAGGGTGATTGCCTGCAGGATAATCCCTGCCTTGATGTAGAGAAGGACTGCTGTGTTATTAAATATTTACCGATTCAGAAATATCCTCAATGACAGCAGACCCCCCCCCAGAAGAAATACACTGCTTAGTTGCCAAGGGTATTTTTTGTAGAATCACAACTACCCCTGTGACAGCACAGTATGCTCCTGGAGCTGAAGGTGGAAATGGTAGAGCGAAATATGGGCATGGCTTTTACAAGGTATTCTGGTTTCACACACTGGTAAAAAGTATTCTGTTTGTATCAAATAATTTGGAAGAAGACATCATGTATATTGGGTAGTTGTGCCTATGGGCAACAGCCTTGAAAAAGCCAGCTCAAAAAAGAGCTCTAAAATGATTAAAACAAGACCTGGGTGAAACCAAAAAGACCATAGGTTGTCTGTTTGACGTGAGTTTGCTTGTTCTGCATACATCTGCACTCTAATAAAGAATATATTTTTCTCATTCTAGATTGCCTGGAGAACTCTGGAATCACAACCACTAAAACAACTTAGGAGAACAAAAATGTGGAAGCGCAGTTTCAGTTTCCTAGCAATCTACTTACTTCTATCAAATGAGCTGGTTGCATCAGGTAAGAGAAAATGTGCAGATATTCTGATAGCTCTTTGAGTTTTATTAAGGAGGCATACATTTATAAATGTTAGTAACAGCAGAATGAGACTCATAGTTCAGATTCTTTGCTAATTCTCCCATGAAAAGAACTCTGTTTGAATTGATGTTCTCTTTCTCTTGTCCAGCTCCTCTGCTATCTCCTTCATTGTTCCACTCTTGCTAACCTTTTATGGCTTATTCCAAGCTTTCCTGAAATGTGTTTTGTTTGATATTTCTTAGGATTCAGAAAAAGCAGCTTTGGTCATGTAAATTGCCTATTGCAGGTAGATTAGTTTACTCAATCATGAAAAATGCAAATCAGAGACTGTTTTTTCCGCAATGAGGAAGACCTCATTATTGGCTAATTTGCATGTCTTTGAAATGCACTTTTTAAACACTTGTACTGAAAGCGCTTTACAGTGGTAGTGTACTATGGTAGTGTATACATTACCTTGGCACAGCACCCCCCCATGCATGCACTTCCAGAAATTCTCACACAAACATCCACTCAAAATCACACCCACGCACACTTGATCAGACTCTCTCTCTCTCGCGCACACACACACACACACACACACACACACACACACACACACACACACACACAGTCACTCACACACACACACACACAGTCACTCACATTCCCATCCCTGTGTCACTGCTTACCTGAATGGCTGTTGTCTTTCATTGTCTTCATTGAGTGACTGCCATCTTTTGGCAGAGTTAAATGTTTCATTTGGTTGTGGTAATTTGCACAACCCAGTGATTCTCTGAATCAGTGTATAGCGCAAGTCAGTATCCACAGTCATTTCCAGAGGAGAGCACGTAACTAATTAGCATTAGTCTCTCCCCTGGATTGCCTCATTACCAAGCACCACAGCCAGCAGGACCACACTCCATACTGATGCTTCCACTCCCAGAACATCAGTGAGATAAGGCAGTCTCTGAATCAGAAAGGGGTTAACTGCTCACGATAAGGCTTACTGCATACAGTAAGCCTTTCTGAGAATTCCCAAGATTATACTTTTTGTTTGTTAAAGAATTTCACTTAAAACTATTTGTATGTTCTTCTACTGTGACCCATCAAGGTACATGTCTTCAAGGAGCCATGTGTGAAATCTCAGTTTCTTACAAAATGCTCTTTTCCCTGTCCTTTGCACAATTGTGTCGTTACTGGATTTTTTCACCACTGCCTGTTCACCTGTCATCTGGTTCTTGTTGTTTTACCTCTTATAATGAGTATTTCTTTAATAAAATGTGATTATCTTTATTTTATGTCACATTACATCACTCAGCTCTCCAAAATTTTGCAAAATGTATAGATTTTTGACTCTTATTTCTGCTCTGTTCCCTGTAACAATTCTAGTTTTCTGAGAGATCATTGAGGGTTGCAGTCACACATTTGAGGTTCAGACTTCATATCCTTCAGAAAATGCAAGCAAATGCAACACCTTTTATTTTAGCAACTTTCTATATTTATAAAAACAATATTTAAAATGTGTTTCTGAGAGGAGAAGATGGCTGTTTTTTTAACAAGAAGCAGCTTTATTAAATTATCAATTATGACATTGGCAATCATACATTTATATAAATTAAAACAAACCATATCAACAGTTCAGTTGCAAGGATTTTACATCACAGACCATATTGACACAATTTTAGTTGCAAACATTATACATCACTTATAATCTACCCAATCATTTCACTCAAGCGTTACATAGCTCATTCATATTCTGCCTTCTTTTAACCCTCATTCCTCACCTGTATGTATTGTTCCCACCGTTCCCATTTTTTTCCTATGTAATGTGCTCCCACCCTTGTCTAAAGACCCCAGTTCCAGTTGTTTTATCTCTGTTACTATATTCACTATTTCTAGTACAGTTGGTTTAGACTTTGATTTCCATTTTCTAGTAATTGCTTTTTTGGCAGTCACCATAATTAGAATCAGTAAGGATTACTATGTCTAGGCAATTCAAATTCTGTATCATAGATTAGAAAAATCATTTCCCTGGTTACACCAATTTGCTCATGTAGTATCTGTGAGAGTAGTCTGTAGAGAATCTTTAAAGTTTTCAAACTCATTACACTCCCAGAAAATATGTCCCCAATTACCTCCTTCCCCATCACACCTCCAACATTCCCTGTCTACCTGAGGAAATATTCTCTGGAGTCTACTTGATTTTGTTAAATATTTAGGAGATAAACCTATATTCCCCCATTCTTTCTTTGTGAGTTGCATATTTAGGAGACAAACATATATTCCCCCATTCTTTCTTTGTGAATTGCTTATCTAATCTCTTTTCCCAATCCTTTCTAACCTCCTGTGATTCTTATAGTTACCATGCAATATTTTGTATTTTCTACTAATTATTCTTTTTTTTAACAGCAGCTTATGTTCTAGATTTTACTAAAAGCTGTACCAGTGTGGGTCTTTCATTTAGAACCTCCCTATTCCTTTCTCTTTGCCTGTACTGTGATATCAATCCTTGATAGGCAAGGCAATCTCGAACTTGCAGCCCAAATAAATTCATGACATCTATTTGTAACCAATACCTTGGTTCCTTTGCTAGTTTTCTTTAATAAATTCCAGCCCCTCTCGCTTATTGTCTGTGTCCCTAATTGTACTCATCCCTATCAGAAGAATCTCCTTTCTCCATTCCCATGTTGTCTTAGTTCTTAGAATACTTTCTGCTATTTTATGAATACAATATTCTGTATGGTTATTGTTATTCTCCTTAAAGGTGTGCATCCAAAATCCCAGTCTCTCCTTGTTTCTTGAACTCCCTCCTCCAGTTTCATCACCACCTCTTTTCACTCTGAATTATAGGGTTCTGCTTGTGCTATGCATAGGAACCGTAACTGTGTAGCTCTGAAATACTCCTTCAAATTGAGTAATCCCAGTCTGCCTTGTAATATTGGAATAATCATCTTATCCCAGCTGACTTTTGCTGTCTTCTCCTCCTAGATAAAATCCTTCAGCTCTGTATTAATTGCTATCCACAACTTCTCCTCTGGTTGATAAAAATATGCCTGACCTGTGTATAAGACTAAAGGGACTAAAAACATTTTGAACCCATACAAGACTAGTAGTTTGGGTGTTAGATGTCAGATAACAAGTCACTGCTAATATTGCCTAAGATAATGGTTTCACTAATAATAGTTGTAGTTATCCAGCAAAAAAATTCTTCTAATTACTTGGTGGTTTGTACAGGGCAACTTTGCAAAGCTTCTTATGTTTAAGTATTAATACTGCTCATCTTAACAAATCTCAAAACACGTATACAAGAGGTGGGGATTCAAGGCATGTTTTCAGTGGAATAGCTTTATTTCTTTATTTCTTTTATCTTATTTTGTGTATTTTTGAGTATAGTAGGGTATAAAGGTAGCTAGCTTCCTTTCATTTGACTACAGTTTGATACTGCTCCTCCCAAAACATCTGCAACTAATGGATAGACAGAAATAGTATAAAATGAAGGGGACATTAAACAGGTGTGACCACTCATTACTTTGTTAATCATGTTTAGCTTAGTATGAAAAGCTTATAGCTACAGCTAAAGGTAAAGAGGGACTCACCTCCAGAGCCAGATGATATAAACAGATACTTTATTACTAGGATTAAGAATAGTGTAACCTCCTGCGCGACAGCCTTTGTCCAGCAAACAAAGAAGGGGCATGTAGCACCAATATGGAGAGATGCTCACATTAGACCCATTTATAAAAATGATAGAGTGGACAAGGCCGATGGCTGTAGGTCAGTCAGACTTACAGCATTTTATTTTAAATATTCAAGAGAACACTACTAGTCTACATAAGAAGTAATTTGAACATCAAAATAAGTGGCATACATCAACATGTGTTCACAAAACAATGATCCTCCCTAACTAACCTTATGACATTTTCAGAAGTCATTAATGCAGTTAATTATGGGTCACCTGATTGCTGTGGTAGTCTTGGACTTAGCAAAAGCATTTGAAATTGTACCTTGCAAGGTTATAATGGACACCATGAGAATCCACATTACTAATGAGCATATTATTTCTTGGGTTAAAAATTAGCTGTGGAATAGGAAATCAGGAATAAGAATAAAAGGCATGATCTCTCAGAAGTGTAAAATCAATAGATGGTACCATAGGGGTCAGTGTTAGGGCCCTTTCTAATCTTAATTTTTATGTCAGCATTCCCTAGTTAATGCTCATGCACTGTATCTAAATTCATCAATGAGTTAAAAATAGCAAGGATAGTAGGAAATATGCAAGATCAGGCAGCTCTCCAATCTTAAATTGACAAACAGTTGTTAAGGACTACACAGATGTTGTGAAGAAAGATAACATCAACTACCCTTATGCTACAGGAGATGAGTTAATTTCTGATAGTATTTGTTACAGTGACCTGAGTGTCACTATCTCACATAAGTTAAACTATAAACAACTTGTGAACCTGCAAGTTATGAAGGGATATCAGGTGTGCAACATGATAATGAAATATATTAACTCCAGAAATGCAAAAGTTCTGATATCTCTATCAGCCTCATGAGACTAATACTGGAATATCGTTTGCCCTTTCAATGTTAGCAACATAGGAACTCGCAAAAGGGTACAGGATCTGTGAAAAATTTGACATTCCAGGAGAGACTGAAGAATTTCAATTTCTATTCCATTTACTACTGGCTTTATAGATGTGATCGTGTATAGAGCTGTGATTATGTGAGGTATTGCCAGCTATGCTAGGAGAAGTACGGCAGTGAATGTGTAACATATGCCAGGGTCTATATTACGTTATCAAATACTTACAACATCGAATGTTATATGGTTGACACCATATGCTCAAAGTTGTAAATATTTGAAAATTAAAGTGGAAATCTCAGAGAAGATTTCCGTTTACTGCACTGTAGTGCGATCTCAGAGTTGGTATATATAAAGAGCGGGGGTGTGGGGGGTGCATGTGGCTTGCCCCCCTGCTTAAAATGTTCAGGTAAATTTTTCCTTTCTTAATTTTTTTATTTTTGAATATTTACAACTTTGAACATATGGTATCGACCATATAATGTTCTATGTTGTAAGTATTCAATAACGTAATATAGACCCCATATGCAAGCATTGCTAGCTGGAGTTTTGTAAAAAATTATGTCATTTGTACATCAAACTGATTAGTACAGATGCTTGTGTTGAAAAAAATGTATTTGTAAAGCTGCTTGTGTTAAAACTGTACCAACAGTGCGTCCTGCTGGACAGAAAAGAAATACACCTGTATGTCAGACTGTATTGTAACTGTTGAAATGAATATATTGTAACAGAGGATACTGGAAGAGAAGTAGTTAATCTCAATACAGCTAACTTTGAAAAATAGTCTGAAATTAAATCACCTGGTTTAGGCCATAAAGACTGTATCTCACAGTTCTGATTGCAACCAGAGACAAAATGTCTGAAAACCAGGACTAGGAATCCTACTGTATTGTCCTTAGGGGTGAATTAATTGCTACCCTGGAAGAGTGGAAGTTTTTGAAATGGTTTTATAGCTTCCAGATGCTTTAACACATCTTAGCAAAGCTCTCTGTGAGTATGGTAGCACATATGTGCTAGATTCTAGTTCAGTTTCTAGTAAAGGGGTAGTGTGGGAACCAGTCAGATGACCAGATCTGACATTATATAGCCAGCACTGAAATAATATTTAGATGTTAGTGAGAGGTGTCACTTAGCTCTCAGCAGTCTGTTTTTTGAAACCTGATAAGGACCACTCACCTATACCGTCTTGCCTTACTCTAGTAACTGAACTAGGGAACAGTAATTCTTTAGATCAGTCACGAAAATATAGTGAGATTAATTTATATTTTTTCTGTATCTATGTGAACCTTTCCATCTGTGTTATTTTTAATATTTTCTATGATTGAAACTGGTGTTTCATGTTTTATTATTAAATATATTTAAACTTTTCATTGTGGCTGGTCTTTTAAAGAATATTCTAACCTTTGATAGCACTTATATTTTGTTACACTGCGGCTGCTCCTGCAAGCCTCGCTACATTGGTCAAGCACTACCATTCATATTAGTATTACTTTTACTCAGTATAATTGGGTACTCTTGTAAGAGCCTTAGAGTAGCAGGGTTCGGAGTATGCTGGTGGCAGTATATACCTTCTAGTCTGGGCAAAGGGAGCATAGCTGGTAAATCTGTGCCAGCCTTGTGTGTGTGTGTGTGTGTGTGTGTGTGTGTGTGTGTGTGTGTGTGTGTGTGTGTGTGTGTGTGTGTGTGTGAAAATCAAATCTCAAGAGTATGTGTGTGGCAGCTACTTGGAGCAGGGACACAGAGCACTGGTTTTACAGTGGGTGGTGGAGGACTTGGCTTGGAACACTCGGCTGAGGCTTCAACTCTACAGCTGTGGTGATTGTGGGGTCTTATTTGGGGCCTGGTGAGAATAAAGGAAACCCAGCCCCAAGATTGGAGTATGTTCCCTGTGTGTTCTTAAGGGAAATTGTTCTTGGTGCAGAGCTGCATCTGGAAATACTGTGTGTATCTATTTTTTTTTCAAGTGAACATCCCTCACGGTGTCCATGATGAGGACTGGTGTTCCTTGATCACTGGCCCAGAGAAGGGATGTCACATATTGGTGAGCAGTGGTGTGGATATTATTTGAACTTCTGTAGCCTGTAGGCAGTTGTCACTGAAGGTGTGTGTACTCTCAGCAGCCACAAGGTAAACACACAGTTTCATTTTCACAGCAGTTTTACTCATCTTTTGTTAGTTTGGTGTATTCGGGGAAAGCAGGCAAAGATGTCAGCAGAGGATTATGGCAAGCTGACAAAGAACCAGTTGGTGAAAGTGTGTGAAGCCTAAGGACTGGTGCATGCCAGCCTGACTAAAGAGGAAATGATTTTTGCCATAATCACAGCTGTGGCCCAGACCAGCAACCAACAGAATAACCAGTCTGGTAATGGGGATTTGCAGCCCTCAGAAACAGAACAGTTCACCTTTTCCTAAGAGGACTTAAAAACCCATCTAGAGGTAAAGAGACTTGAACTGGAGGCCGAACGTTTGGAATTAGAATCAGAGGATAGGCTGTGGCATGCAAAACATATGTAATTAGAATCAGAATTGAAACTAGTGTTTGGAGGCCCAAGAAAATGAGAAACAGTGCCAACATGAAAAGGAGATGCTGACTCTTCATCACTGTCACGGAGGTAGTAGAGAAGGGGAATAGCTGAACACCAGAAGCAATAAAGGTCAGTAAATTTATTTCACAGTTTACATAGGGTGATAATTTTGATAGTTTCATTCATATATTTGAAAGAGTATGTAAACTGTATAATGTTGACCAAGGGCTCTGGGTACGGTTCCTGACCACCTTACTCCTGGTAAAGCTGCAACTGCTGTTCCTAAATTGTCTGATATTGATTAAGTAACTTATGACAAGGTTAAACAATGTTTGTTGGAATGTTTTAAGTTTGTTTATTGGAATGTTTTATGTTAACACCTGAAGCTTACAGAAAGTTTAGTGAGCATAGATGTAAGGGAGATGAAATTGTATGTGATTATATTGCTGAGTTAAGCACTTATTTTCATAGGTGGGTGAGTGGGTGTCAGATCACCACTTTTGAAAGGCTGGCAGACCTTTTGGTGAGGGAAGAAGCCCTTAGCACTTTGCTTGAGGACATGAGAATCTGGTTGGCATACCAGGAGTGTAACTCTGCAAGTGAACTGGGGAAAAAAGGGGATATCTACTTAGCAAGCAGGGCATTACTGCACAAGAAGGGGATACCCAGTGTTGCACAGGGATATAAGGGAACCCTTTGTGGGGAGCCTAAACTGCCCCAACAGAGTCCAGCAGTAACTGGGAAAGACACTAGATTAGGTACATGTCCAGGATCAATGGTTAGATATTTTAAATGCAACTAGTGGGGCCATGTAGCATACATATGTCCATGGAAGCAAGGTGGGGAACAAAAGTTGGGGGAGTCAGCAAGTGGGAATAACAGTATGCCAGTGGTAGGTTGTCTGGAGACAACAGGGGTACCAGACTATCACCGGAGTTTATATCCTGTCTTAGTGGATGGAAAACAGGCCACTGCTAAGAGAGACACAGTCTCTGACATAACCATTGTGAAGCCTGCAGTGGTTAAAGAGCAGAACTTGCTTGGGCAGTCAGCTCTAGCCAGAGCTTTAGGAGGACCCCATTCCAAATGCCTTTGGCCAGGTTTCACCTTGAATGGGAGGGGGGAAAAGGAAGCAAGTAAGTATGTGTGCATCCCTGCAGATATCTTGATATGGAATGATTCTGATAATGTAGTACCTTGTGTGCATGCAGTTACACACAGTCAGGCTTGAAGACAGGCATGTGGGGCTTGTACCGTGGGGGAGACCCAGACAGACCCCACACTTGAAACCAGGGCTGATGAGGTGGCTATTTCAGGGAGGAAGCTACCCTTTATCAGTGAGCCTGAAGGTGAGCCACAGCTGCTGGTAGGTACTGATGTTCCCTTGGACAGATTGATTTTAAGGGCAGAGTGAGTGGTAGTACCCAGGCTGACAGGGAGGCACCACTGTCAGAAGATACCAGACTTCCTGTGGAAGGGGAGCTGGGAAGGGTCACAAAGATAGAGTTGGGAGAGGCTCGGCTCTCAGACCCTACATTATGAGGCTTTAAGGAGGTAGCTAGGGTGGTACCTAATTATCAAGGAAAAACGGGAATCTGTATACTGCAACAAAGGGCTACTGTATAGAGAATGGACCCCTGAGGGAGGGCTAAAGGGTGAAGTAATACAACAGTCAGTAGTGCTCAGAACCTGCCATCTGGCACTTCTAGCTATAGCCCATGACATTCCTTTTGCAGGACATGTGGGCATAAAGCATACCAAAAGACGTATTATGCAGAACTTTTATTGGCCTGGGATTGCAAGGGATGTAACAGGGTACTGCAGGATGTGAGCAGTGCCAAACAGTAGACAAGGAAGAAGACGAGGTCAAGGCTTCTTTGACTTTGCCTGTGATTGAGGAGCCATTTCAGAAGGTTGCTATGGATATTGTGGGGCCGCTGAATACCTCAAGTTCCACAGGGAATAAGTATATCCTGGTGGTAGTAGATTTTGCTGCTAGATACCCTGAGGCGGTGTCCTGTCCTCCATCAAGGCAGAGAAGGTGGCAAATCCTTTGTTAGAGATTTACAGTAGGGCAGGTTTCCTGAGAGTTACTGGGTGACAGAGGTGCCAATTTCATGTCAGACCTGCTGGCTTGTCTGTGGGAGTGCTGTGAGGTGAAGCACTTAAAGACTACCCCCACCACTTCCAGACTAATGGTCTTGTGGAGAGGTTAAACTCTGCGCTAAAGACCAGGTTATGGGTATTTGCAGACCAGTTTGAGAGAGTGGGGCAAATATTTGTCCCATCTGTTTGCATACAGAGAGATACCCCAGGAATCCACAGGTTTTTCACCCTTTGAGTTGTTGTATGGGCATAGGGTGAGGGGGCCTTTAGATTTGATTTGTGATGAGTGGGAGGGTGAGTGTGAATCCCACAAGGAGTTTGTGGCATATGTCCTAAATCTCAGGACAAGGCTTAGGGAGCTCATGGGCTTGGCCCAGGAGAACCTGGTAGGAGCCCAACAGCAGAAAAATGTCTGGTATGACAGGAATGCTCGAGCCCAAGAATATGCTGTTGGACAGCAGGTTATGGTTCTCGTTCCTGTAAGACACAAGCTGCAGGCAGCTTAGGAGGGATCCTTTGAAATGGTAAGGAAAGTCAGTGATAACTACATGGTAAACCTGCTTGGCAGTAGGCAGGGGCACACATTGTACCATGTTAACATGATGAAGCCTTACCATGATGGGGAGACCCTTGTGCTAAGTATTTGCAGTGGGTGACAGGAGGCAGAGAAGGTTGACAGGAGGAGTCTGAGGGGGATCTATGGCTATACTGAGTCAGCAAGCAAAATGCCAAGTTATTAAGGTGGAGCCTAGGGTTTTAGGTATATGACATGATAGTGCAGCAGCACTGTAGTGGGATCAGCAATGCCAGTGCAGATGGGTTCTCAAGACAGGACATGTGTGAGTGTATTCCCAGAAAGGCTCATTCCTCTCAAGCAATGTTTATCAAGGGTCACTTGAAAAACTAGCTTGAGCCTTCAAAGGGGGGAGAGATGTGATGATGTGAGGTATTGTTATCTATGCCAGGAGAAGTAGGGCAGTGGATCTGTAACATATGCTAGCATACCTAGCTGGAGTTTTAAAAAATAATTATGTCATTTGTATATAAAACTGATTTGTACAGATGCTTGTGTTGAAAAATGTATTTGTAAAGCTGTGTGTATTAACAATGTACCAACAGTGGATTCTGATGGACAGAAAATAACTACAGCTATATATCAGACTGTATTGTAACTGTTGAAATTAATGTATTGTAGCAGAGGATACTGGAAGAGAAGTGGTTAGTCCCATTCCAGGCAACTTTGAAAAATAGTCTGAATTTAAGTTACCTGCTTTACGCCATAAAAATTGTGTCTCACAGTTCTGATTGCAGCGAGAGACAAAATGTCGGTGAAAACTAGGACTAGGAATCCTACTGTATGGTCCTTAGGGGTGATTTATTTATTTATTTATTTATTTATTTATTTATTTATAATTGCTATCCTGGAAGGGTGGAAGTATTTGAAATGGTTTTATTGCTTCTAGATGCAATAACACATCTTAGCAAAGCTCTATGCTTTTGTATGGTAACACATATGTGCTAGATTCTAGTTCAATTTCTAGTACAGGGGATAATGTGGGAACCAGAGTCAGATGACCAGATGTGATGTCATTCTGTAGCCAACACTGAAATTATATTTAGATATTAGTGAGAGATGTCACTTAGCTCTCAGCAGTCTGTTTTTTGAAACATGACAAAGAAGGACCACTCACCTACAACATCTTGCCTTGCTCTAGTAAATTAACTAGGGAAGAATAATTCTTTAGATCAGTCAGGAAAATATAGTGAGATTAGTAAGTATTTTTCTGAATCTGTGTGAACCTTTCCGTCTGTGTTATTTTTAATATTTCCTGTGATTGAAACTCTGGTGTTTATTGTAAATAGATATTTAGTAGTTTCATGTTCTTTTATTATTATTCAATATATTAACTTTTCATTGTGGCTGGTCTTTTGGAGAATATTCTAGCCTTTGAGAGTACTAGTATTTATTTGATGACATTGTGGCCACTCCTGAAAGCCTTGCTGCATTGGTCAAACACTACCATAGTAGTATTACTTTTAGTTAGTGTAATTGGGTACCTTTGTAAGAGCTTTAGTGTAGCTGGCTTTGGAGCTTTGGGCAGAGGGGGCATAACTGGTAAATCTGTGCAAGTCTTTCTTGCGCATGCGCGTTTGTGTGTATCAGCTACTTGGAGCAGGGACACAGACCATTGGTTTCACAGAGAGGGTGGTGGAGGACTTGGCTTGGAATACTCGGTTGAAGACTTAACTCTACAGCTGTGGTCAGTGTGGGATTTTATTTGGGGCCTTGTGAGAAAGATGGAAACCCAGCCCCAGGACAGGAGTGCGTTCCCTGTGTGCTGTTAAGAGAAATTGTGCTTGTTGCAGGGAGCTGCATCTGGAACTACTGTGTGTATCTATTTTTGTTCCAAGTGAACATCCCTCACTGGTGTCCATGGTGAGGATTGAGACTCCTTAATCACTGACTCAAAGAAGGGACGTCACAAGAGTCATAAAACATTACATAACAATGAAGTAGCTTCTACTCTGAACATAAGGGTCATAAAAATCAGTTACAATAAATGATATTTACTTAGTCACAATACTTGCTTTAACTCAAATAATATAATGAAAAACTTGACTATCAGGACAGAAACACATTGGAATATGTCCCAAGCAATATCCAGTTAACAAAAAAAATGTTTTTTAAAAAGTAAGCGATCTGTGGATTGGTGAGAAGTGTTCTGGTGAGGAAGACAGAAATGAAGACTGGCCTGACAAGATCTCTTATGAGGTCCGAGCCTTCTAACATCATTGAGACATTAAAAAAAGCAACACACTTTCTTTCCATAACTGTTTTTACAGGTGACATCACAGTGCTAATCAAAAGTAAGGAAACTCTTGTGACAATTAGGCAGCTGAATGGTGTGCTATCAGGGTGCAGACCTAGGCTACATCTCAAGAGGTGGTCAGTGTTGTAGCAGAATACTGCAAAGGGAATTTTATTTCAGAAGGAATATTTGAACATGCTGGGTCTTCTGCTTAGTACTGGAAGAAATGTAGAAGGTAATGGGAAGCTGGTGTATGAAGAAGGTTGTGGAATGGTTAGAAAAAGAAAAATATGTGAGATCAATTATGTTACGTATATCCTGTGAGCTAATATATTCCACAAGTGGAATTTTTTTCTAATTCTGTAATTCCTAGAAAATGGAGAAAGGCTTACAGAGTTTGTTTTTCTGTTTTTTTAAGTGTGTTATGATATATGTTTTTTGGCCTTAAACTGTGCTGTGTGTTAGTGTTCTTCAAATAAAGCTTTGAAGTATGAAGAATTTGTATTTGCAGTTATGATACAGTGTAATGTTGGGATCCTAAATTCCTGCATTATGTTTTAGACATTAGCTTATGGTATATACAGAAAAAGGTCCAGCTTTGTAGCAACATATTTGGTTTGAAAGACATTGTGAAAATTATACAATATATTTTGATTAGAATGGCTTAGTGAATGGATAAGGGGGAGGGGAATTATATGGAAGATTTTATAACTGTCAAGTATTCTTGTTTTTAATGCTACATATTGAATGGATAAGTAACAAAAATATTTTGCATTAGATTAACAGAATAAAAATGAGGTGATTGCCTTTTTCCTTTTTTCATTGTGTTGTGTAATAAAACATTTTTTTCTTATTCCTTTTTGAAATTTTTTTGTATTTTTTTATATTCTGTTTCTGCTTCATGTTATTGGTTCAGGTTTCCTTCCACATTTCAAATAACTGTGTCAGTCTTTTAAATTGTCTATAGTGAGTATGGACTGTGTTCAGTGTGTGTATGAATCCCACAGTAGAATGTCATCCTTTCCAGGATTTGTTTCCAGCTTTACATTTACTGAGTAGTTGGATAGGTCAGTCTTGCCCCCAGCTTTGAATTGGATAAAGTCAGTAAACTGAGAATGAATGAATTAATATTATTTTAGTAAAACATACTTTTTCTCATCCTCAGAAATAACCCTCCAACTATAAATAGAGAACAGGTCCTGGCTGTTCTCACTAAGGTTAAGAACACTGCTTCAGTAGGCCCTCATAATATCCTGGGATGCCCCCTGAATAGTCTGAATGACTTATTCAGTGACCCCAGTGGCCCTGATAACTACAGTCTCAAAACAGACTTTTTGCCACGAGAATGGAAGACTGCAATGGTCATCGCCTTCATAAGGGTGGACCATCAACATGCTCTGGAAACCATAGGCCCATTACTCTGACTTATCTTTGGAAAGCCATGGAAAGAATTATTATGAAAATGATCAAGAAAGTAATTGGAGGTCTCCAGACACTGGATCCAACCAGTTTGGCTTCGTCAAGAGAAGATCATGCATGCTGAACCTAGTAGACTTCTTTAAAAAGTCACCAATGCAATGGATGAGGGTAAAGCGGTGTGTACCACCTACCTTGACCTGGCTACGGAATTTGATTCAGTACCCCTCTCAGGCATTGTCAACAAATGTATGTAATTAGGCATATACCCCTATATAGCACCCTGGATAGCCAGCTGGCTAATGGATAGAACCCAGAACATTAGGCTCAGTGAGGCCACCTCCACAATGAGGCTAGTCACCAGTGGAGTCCCTCAGGGCTCTGTGCTGGGCTCACTCTTCTTTGGCATCTACTTTTTGTCAGATAAAGTCAATGTCAAAGGCCTCTGGCTGACCAGGTTTTCAGATCGCAAGCTGGAAGAAGTTATAGAATCCTCTCATATTGCAAACTCCCTACAGGAAGACCTAACACAGGCAAATGACTGGTGCCAAAGCCATGGCTTAAAACTCACTGCCAAGAAATGCATTATAATACCTTTTGGTAAGTTGGCCACTCCATGAAGCTACACCATCGATAAAACACCCCATAAGAGTTGACTCACAAGTCAAGCATCTGGGAACTCATGTGGACAGTTACCTAGCTTTCAAACATGTGTCTAAGTTAGTAAGAAAATCCTTCTGTATTGTTCAACTTATAAGTCTGGGCATGGCGTCTAGGTCCAGAAAGGTTACCATACCACTGTACTTGGCCTTCATCTGACCCATCATAGAGTGTAATGCCTCCTTTGGTATATACCTGACCAGACCCATGCAGTAAATGGAACATCTGCAAAGGTTCTTTACAAAAAGGATACTGGACATAAACACAATGCAGAGCCCTCAAAGCTCAGTCTCTATACTTAGTCTCTCGGTCGTCTGTAGGAAACCATCTGTGCCTGGCTTGCAAAGCATCCTTGTAGCCTGCACTGAAATCTTTTACACATTCACAAAACAAGCAACATCAGAACTACTAGATCCAAAGACCTAAATTTTGCATGCAGCATAAATGAGACATGTTGGAAAGACAGATATATTTCTCTGAGAATTCACATTCTCTGGGAAAGGCTCCCCATTCATGTGAAACAAAGCACCTCCCTAACCATATTTAAGTGTAACTTGGATTACTTGATGGGAAATTGGAAATTTACCTCTGCTCTGGTGCCTATCTCCTTGATGGACAGAGACAGTGAATAATTCATGTTATAACCAAAAAACACCCCTATATAAATGTCTAAAACATAAAACTTGTGAGTCACATTTAGGTTGCATTTCTAGGCTTATAAAAGCCCTAGTGGTCATTAGCCTAGTATATAACTATGAAACTATGAAATGCCATTGGATGTTTGATATACCTGAACTACCAGCTCAATTAGATGACTAGAACCCTGGTTTAGTATCTCCTGTAAAGGATGGCACTTCAGGAGAGAGGTATTACAGCACCCATCTCATGCTACACTGACTATCAATACTGCAGTATGAATACAGGTACTTAATGCGGGAACAGAATCCACAGTCTTCTATTCATTCCATCATCTGAAAATATGTAGTCTGATTGTCGAACAGTGCTTTCAAACTATGTTCTGTAGTCATCCCTATTTTCCTGGTGCACTTTTTTTGCACAAAACAGTAAGAATTGCTGAATTGTTTGGTTTAACTGTGGAATTATTGATCTGTACAGGGCAACCCACACAGTTTGAATGTGTACTGTATGTTTGATTTATCTGCACTGTTTGAATGTGTACTGTATGTTTGATTTGTCTGCTGTGAAGTCTTGATGCAGAGGCACCAGTAATAATTTTGGTGACTTGCTTATCTGTGAATATACTTGAATAACTGAATGGATCTGGCTTGGAATATCTTTCTGAAGTTAAATCAGTATTAGTTTTCATCCTGAAGTCCAGTATATTTTGCATCGGTAACCATACCTCCCATCTGGTCAGAGTTTTGCAGAATGTTCCAGATTTTGCCTCATTATTGCATTGCCCCCCCCCCCCCCCCCGTAAAAAAATTTGATTCCCTGGTAAATCATTGAGGCTTATAGTCAGTCTGTAATGCCAGACTTTAGAGTTTCGTAGTTCCTGTTCAAAAAATGTATACTGTTTTGTTAACTTTTTAAGTGAATTTGGCTACTATTTAAAAATCTCCCTGATTTTATGCCTTTGTCTCCCCATTATTTTGGCTTTGTCTAAAATTCTTCAGCAAAGAAGTTTGAGAGGCATGTTGGTATCAGTCATATTCACCAATTTCCCTGGCAGTTTGGTTAGACATGAGAGGGCAGTATTTAACCATGTGCATTGTTGTAGTTTCACAACCATTTGCAGAAGTTAATCACAATGGCAATTCCTCATTAAATGATCACCCATTACCTCTTTGTTTTTGTAATTACCACTGCCAAGAGTTTGTTTGTGTCTTTCGGCTTTTCCCGGTTAGGGGTCGCCACAGCGGAACTCCGGTCCGCTAATGATTGGTAGTTGATTTTTACGTGTCGAGTTACCAGCCCTGACACACAACCTTCATTGAAGGTACACCCATTCACGCATATCTCCAGGTAGAAGACGCTCTAGCTGAGAATTGAACTGGACAGAGTCTTACTGTGAGGAGACAACGCTACCGCAGCACCACAGGAAATCAGCCACCTCTTTTAGTAACCTGTGATGTAGCCTGTCCAGTCCTGCTGTCCATTCAGCACTTTTGTATAACATATCCTTCCATTTGACTGTTCTGTATATGCTCTGTCCAGTACCGCACCTCATGTCCTTCTACGTGGTGATTGTCCTGTACATCTCCAAACCAGTACAGCACCTTAAGTTCCCTGATTATGATGACTACCCTGTATATCCCCCATTCCATGTCTCATGTGATGACTGTTCTGTACATCCCCTACCCAGTATAGCATGTCACGCCCTCCCATGTGATAACTGCCCTTTATATCTCTCACCTGTTAAAGCACCTCATATCCTCCTGTATAACTGCCCTGTGCATCTCCCACCCAATACAACATATGTTGTCCTGTCACATGACTGTCCTATACATCTGCACCCACTACTTCATGTCATGTCCTTCCACAGGATGCATGCGCCATACATCTCAAAGTGAAAACTGCCATATCTTGCTTATTATACAGCCTTTCCAAATAATGCCTGTCTGGAATTCTAACATCCTAGCTTCCATTCTTGTCCTGGCATGTCATTCAGTCATCTTAAGTGACACCAGTTTGTAACTGTTACTTCTGATACATTGCACAGGGATGCTTTTTCTGGGTGTACATCTAACTTTACAAACCACATACTAAGAGTATCACAAGGATCAGAAGCAAAACGTTTCTGACATTTTCCATAATTTATGATCTGTTTGGATTCTGGGAAAACGTGGCAGGTGAAAACAGCAACATTATACAATAACGGGTCATTGTCATTCAAAAATGTGCAAGCTGATTGAAAAGCCCAACCAGTGTGTCCATTGTAAATCGAGCATATATCAAATGAAAAAAGTCCGGCTGCTGAAGTACCATTGAATGGCCAGGATTTTCTATTGCCATATGCTTACAGGATAGCAAAATACGAGAAAAATCTGATATGTTCTACAAAAATAAATCATAAAAAGTACCTGTTTTTCCTTGTATTATGGCTGTCCCTCCTAAAATATCGGTCAAAAAAAAACAGCGATGGAGATTCTCTGTTCTCCATTTCTTTCCCTGCAGTGCACTGATGTACTTTGCAAGGATGGGGACATAAATCCCATATACATGCACAGTATGTCAGAAAAGGTGGAAGAAAGCAGAGGAACACAGCAGCTAAAGGTAAGCAATTTATTTCTTAAATGTCCTTTTTATAGTAGCAATAACCCATAACAGGGTATGGGAATTGCTGGATTTACCCACAGATGGCTTTGTGTGATCACTTGGACTTTGCCCTCATGATCAAACCACACCCACTGTGGGTAAATCCAACAATACCCACAACCAGTCGTAGGTTATTGCTTAATTAATCAATCAATTTTTGCAGATGCTTATGTATAATCTGAGTGGTTTTGTTGAATGAGGTTCAAAAATATGTAATCATATCTTTTTCATCTTCTTTTGTGCATGTATATGAAATGAAACATTTAAATATCTTGTTTACCAGATTAAGTACAAGTAACTAAAAGGAATCTGCCGATTGACACAAGCCATCATTGAAATACTGTTTGCTTAAAATTAACATTTTTTCTGTTTGCCAGCTGATCTGTTATTTATTTTGTATTTATTTATTTATAGTGGAAATAGATGAAAAGAAGATTCTACAATTACGGGAAACCGATGAAGAGCTTGGATGTAGCCTGTGGGATGCTATCCCTTACATTTTAGGAGGAGCTGGTAAGAAATGGTGTTCAAGGCTCATATTCTATTGTTATATTTAGATATGCTGCAGCAACATCAGCACCTTTGGAACCTTTGAAAAATAATTGGACTTAAAATGTAGATCATTTCCTCTGGAGCAATAAGTGCAACATTTGCAGTTCATGAATACATGGAGAAAAACTGAATGAGTTTCTTTTTGTGGGGGGGGGGGGGGTCCGAAGTTTAAATCCAGTTGATTTGAGATGTATTACCTAAGTAGCATAGAGACCTCGGTTACTAAACCATACAGATCTGGATAATATCATCCCCATACTCTTTAGTGGTTGTTAATTGACAGTAGGAGACCCAAGTGATAACTAAGCTGTACGCATATAAGACTGTTGATGTGCCTTCAGAATGAAAAGAGTGGATGTTAAGTAAGCAATTATGACTCCTGAGAAGGTAGGCATTACGGAGAAAATGGACTGCCCTGTTGTGTTAGTCCAAAACTACAGGTGAAGGCCTCTTTACCACAGGAAGGTCTGTTATTCTCCTACAGCTCCTACCCTGGAAGACATTACTGAGCCTAGACAATGACCCATGTGTGTGCTTCAGTTGCTTTATCATCTTTATATTTTTTAAGTAGTCCATTTTATTGTGTGCAGGCATTTTATAGTATGCTTTCTTTTGGGAGTTGTATTTTTATACCTACTAACTGCTCATACACACAGACAAAATCACACACTCATTGAAGATTCAGATGCATTTAAATTGGCCATGCCACAACATGTGAAGTTTTACCAACAAATCAGTTTCACTGTTTGAAAATCCTATGTGCATCTGACAAGATTCCCCTATGCCAATGGTTCCACTACCTTCTCCCAGCTGGCCTGTTCATTCTCTCAATGAAAGTGAAAGCCAGCTCACTCCCAGGCCAGGTGAGATAAAGTGGCCCATGGGGCATGGGGTGAGAGGTAGAGAACAGTGCACTGTGTAAGTCATCTGCCCCCCCCCCCCCCCACAGCCTGACCTTTTTCTCCATAATGACCAGTATCTGCATATCGCTGGTACTCACCAGTTTAGAAGTGTCTGTATGTCTTACCTCGTAGCCTGTGTGCAGCCCACAGCCTCTTCAGCCCAGTTCAGCTGTGTTATGAGACACTATTTTCGCTTTCCGAACATAGTTAACAGTGCAATAGGTTCGGTTGCCTCCTTCAACCAGGATGGGTGAGCTTTTGTTGGCACCATATTCCTATTCTCCCACCTGGCCTTTCCAGTACTTGAACAGCTAATTGAACTTCGGCCATCTACATCACATATATGGCTATATCCTCTGTGCCAGATGGCTTGGAATTGAGCCAAAACTTAATGTGAAAACTTAGAAGCAAAGCAGGATATTTGTCACGTAATTACAGATCACATTTCTTGGCTGGAAACCAGTCACATATTGCAGACTTGCTTCTGGTCCACATTTCTGCCATCTGAAACATTACTATCCCAAGCTAGTTAACTAGGTCAAAGCTATCACTTTTGAAAAGACAACTTTTCGCAGGCTTACCCATTTAACACTAATACTTCCAAACCCATATGACACAAATAAGACAAAGCAAAAAAAAAAAAAAAAACCACAAAGTATTCTAATAATTGTGGCATTATTTTGACCTAACAAAGAACAAGATAAATCAGTAAGTGAGTTCAAACAATGTAGATAGTGGAAGCCAGCTCACAAGAATAATAAAACATGAAATGAATAATACAGATTACTAAGCTAAAATACACAATGTATATTTTTCAATAAACGTGTAAATAGGTATGTTATCAGTATTTTTTTATTATAAATGGGTATCTTGTTTGCTTAAAACAGCAAAATTTGGTTAGCACAAATTATACTGATAGAAGCAAATACAGAATTTAATTTGCTGGATGGCGTTCATAGTTATTGCTTGTAGAAATGCAAATCACTTTGCATAGATACGATGATTTGCATTTCTGTGATTTAGATTCACAGATATGCACAAACTGCATATTGCTTGACTGAATTAAAATAAAATTCCCATGATTATGAATCATTCAGACTAGCATATGAAACAATTGCTCATAATAGTGACCTACCATCTTGAGCTAGTAAGTATACTTGTGTCCAGCAGTTGACACATAGGTAGACACTCCTCTCCCAGACACCCACACATAGAGCCACACACATCCTCATATCACAACACAGTCTCACCAGAATTATAGCAAGGGTGCATCAAAATGGGCAGCATCTGGCTGGACTGCAGAACCAGAGTAAGCGATTGTAGACTTTTTTTGGCGTACTCGTCTAAACACCTGAGGGAGTGGAAGGGCCATACTGAGGACAGGCGCTGGCTGCTGTATGAACCAGCTATTGCTCTGTCTGTGACACACACACACACACACACACATACACACACACACACACACACACACACACTCTCTCTCTCTCTCTCACAGTAAGCATTTGTGCACATATGTTCACAGACCTCCCTATACACACACAATAAGCATTCATGCATATGTACTCCCAGACCTCTCCCCAAAGACATGTGCATTCAGACACACACACACACACACACACACACACACACACACACACACACACACACACACACACACACACACACTTTCATACACACACACTTTCATACACACACTGCACTGCACTATTTACTTGGATGGGCAGTCTGACACCGAGTATAGTGAAGCTGCTTCACTTCACTCTGTGCAGATTCTCCTCCATTAAAGTGAATCATTGCACACAGCTACATTTCCACATTTTCTCATATTCCTTACACTTTTGTGCACGGATATTGAATAGCATGGATGTCTGTGAACTTCAGTACTGTGCAACTTGACTTCCAGAACAGTATACAGGGGATGCTAAATGGCCTTACACACAGACTGCCACATGCACATGAAGCTCTGAAAACTAGGATTGCTTAGTAGCACAGAGCTACAGTACTGACTGTGAAGGTGGTATGAACTGGTGGACACTTGCATAGCTTTATAGCTTTGCATACTACACAAACTGCCTGTAAATGCCAGCCATTGTCTTCTGTTACTATGTACACATGCAGAATCTCAGTTTCTTACCAAAGTCTAACGTCTAACAGGATCAGAATATGGATTCATATATATAAGAACCATTCTTGGATGAGATGATTTGGCAGCTAAAATTTCACTCGATTGACAAGAGTGAAAAACGAATGCTTTGGTGGTGAAATATTTGTCTTTATCAAGCTGCTTACTGTAACTGTAGAAATCCAGTGCAGTTTATTAGCATGAGCCTGACTGGGAATGACTTAATTTCCTAACTGTATTGTAAACCTGTATCAAATGTTTGTAAAACTGGGATATTTAAGAATCAGAACTGAGCCTCCAATTAAAAATGCCTTTGTTAAAAGAGCTAAAATGTCTTTGTTAAAAGTTCTTCTTTCTTCAGAAGACGATATTTATTAAGTTTTTTGTTGTCAGGCATTAAGACTTTTACATTACAGGATATTTGCTTAAATTTGTTTTATTATAATTAATAAGTTAGTGTTTTATTTTTAGTTGCCCTTATCAGGTCTTTATTTTTCAGTGGGCTGTATGTTGTGTTATAGGTTCATCCTTTGTTGTTATTTAAACTTCACTATTTTACAGTACCTGCTATCCCTCAAAGCAGATAGAATAATTGAGTAGTTCACATTAGTCAGCCATGCAGCCCTAACTACAATCCTAATGACTTGAGTTTAACTAGTTGCCAAGAAGCTGGAGGAACCAATGTGGGGTAAGAGAAGACTGAGGCAAATGTCTGCCCACCTCTTTCAGGAGAGGAGGTTGCAGGGTTTTCTGGTGGTGTGCCTAATGTTAGGTTTTGGTGAAGGACTGGAAGCCAAGACACAAGGCATTAGACATTTAATGTAGTGGGGGTGGGGGCAATAAGAAGCATATTAGCAGGGAAGTGGTAATAGTCCATCTTAATGCCCCATTGCATCTCTACAAAAGTGCATCAGTTACCACATAAAAGTGTTGGGGTGTAACCAAAACAACAAATATGCCAGTTGGCCACAATATGATGGTCTATCTGCACCTTTTCCTTTCACTGTTTATGGAGTAGTGGATAGCTTGTGTGATGAAAGGTTTTCCTCATTGGAAAGAGATGGCTCACCAGGTGAGGACTTAGACTGTACTACATCTCAGAATGTGCCGAGGGATCTGAAGTTAGTGGTAGATGACTCCAGTCAGTCCAATCAGATATATAAACCAATGGCAACAGGAGTGATATAAAGCTGAATAATCAGGTTTTTAGAAGATGTCCTTCAAGGATGCAACTGCAGTCCTGACATATGGGTTGTCCTGCCTCAGGCAGCCCTTCAGTCGGCCGGATTCCAAAGTCTGGGTCCGGCGTCGGCTGATGTCGCCCTTTCCCCGACGTCAGAGCACCTGGGGTATAAAAGCGTCAGCCGACGCCATCTTCTTCAGTCTTTCTTGCTGCGCGGCGCCCGAAGCAGAAGCAGTTCGCAAGTGCCGGTCGACCAGCTCCTGTGTTTTCAGCTACTGAAGTCTTCAAAAAAGCTAAGTACCCCGTTGGGGACCTTTTCTTGCCTCAGCCGATGTCAGATAAAACTGTAAAAGTTAATAATTGTTTAACTTGTGGGAAACAAATACCTCATAAGGATTTCCACTCTTACTGCTTACCCTGCCTAGGCCCAGAACACAACGTCTCGGCCTGTACAGCTTGTGCTTCTTTCAATAAATGCACTCTTAGGCGTCGGACAGAGTTTGCACAGGATTATTTTGGGGAAGATTTCTGTTATATCATGCCGTTGGAGCTTCCGACAGCACATTTACCTAAAAAACATAAGGATAAGGACCGACACCCGCGGTCTCGGCCGACACCACGCTTAGGCCTACAGCGAGTGTCTCGGTCTCTTCTGAGCCGGTTTCACAACCGCTACAGACCGACGACACCGCCCCACCGGTTACTTCGGTACCGGGGGCCAGCTAGGTGCCGGTTTCTGTTTTCCCCTCTGAGACCGTAGCCCAGGATATTTCTGACACCATTTCAGTGGATAAGACTACTCCAGCACGCGGGGCTGCCAGGCCTCCAGTGTCTATGTCCATTAAGGTCTACACACGTGCTAAGGCTGCCAAACAGGCTAAGTCTCTCCCTCCAAGATCTGTTTCTCTGGGATCCACTTCTGGTTCTCAAATTTTAAGTTTAGCTGAGGACCTTATTTCTTTAATTAGGGGTTCTCAGCCACATCCAGATAGAGGCTCTCAGCCGCCTTCTGTCAAGAGGCCTAGGGTTGAGCAGGTAGATCCCCAGTCTTCCGATGAGGCCTCAGGTGATTCTGCACATTCAGACTACCAGGAGGAGGCCTTCCCGGCCTACGAGGATTCTGATGCGGAGGAATCCATTCCCTCTGCTTCTCCTCCTGAGGAGTTTTCCTTTGGGGAAACGCTTCATTCCATGAGGGAACACTTCAAATGGCAAGGCCAAGAATACTCAGATTCTAGGAAAAGGTTAAGGGAATTTTTAAAGCTACCTCAGCATAGACCCTTAGCTATTCCTCCAGTTTTAAATGTTTTAGATGATGTGTACTTAGAATCTAGTGATGTCCTTCATGGATGCATCTGCAGTCATAACAAGTGGGTTGTCCTGTCGTCAGGCAGCCCTGCAGTCGGCCGGATTCCAAAGTCCGGGTCCGGCTTCGGCTGATGTCGCACTCCACCCGACGTCATCTCTGTTGGTCTTCGGGTATAAAAGCATCAGCCGACGCCATTTTCCTCAGTCTTTCTTGCCGCGTGGCGCCCGAAGCAGAAGCTGTTCGCAAGTGCCGGTCGGTCGGATCCAGAGATTACTTCTACCGAATACTACTGCGAAGACTTCTAAAGCTAAGTACGCCGTTGGGGGCTCTTTCTTGCCTCAGCCGATGTCAGAAAAAGTTAACAATTGTTTAACCTGTGGGAAACAAATACCTCATAAAGATTTCCACTCTTACTGTCTGCCTTGTTTAGGCCCAGCCCACGACGTAGCAGCCTGTTCGCCTGTGCCTCTTTCAACCGATTTAACGCTTAGGCGTCGGTCGGAGTTTGCAGAACAGTTTTTCGGTACTGATTTTGCGTACATTATGCCGTCGGATCCTCCGACTACCCAATCTTCCAAAAAACGCAAAGATAAAGACCGACACTCGCGGTCCGCGGTTTCGGCCGAAACCACGGCAAAGCAAATCATGAGTGTCTCGGTTTCGGCCGAAACCGAGAAAACTGCTCAAAGTACAGCTGAACCTATTATTACAACTGAGGCCCCTACTACAATTCTTGAATCGACCTCAGAAATTTTACCCACTACGGTGGTTGATTTATCAGACACCATCCCCTTGGATGTCTCTACCCCAGCACGTGGTGCTGCTAGGCCTCCAGCAGCCATGTCCATTAAGGCCTTTGCCAGGGCTAAAGCAGCCAAGACTACTAAATCAGTGCCTGTTAAAACCCCCTCATCCAGGCCCTCTTCTAGTTCTCAAATGCTTTCTTTGGCAGAAGATTTAATTTCTTTAATTAGAGGATCTCAATCTCACCCAGACAGGGCCTCTCAGCCCCCAGAGAAGAGACCTAGGGCAGAGCCCCCTGAGCCAGTGTCTTCTGATGATTCTGCTGATGAATCAGACATAACTGACCAGCCTGAGGCTCCCTTCTCCAATTTTGAAGATTCTGATGCTGAAGAATCCATTCCAGCTGCTTCCCCACCTGAAGAATTCTCCTTTGGGGAAACCTTGCATGCCATGCGAGAACAGTTCCAATGGCAGCAACAGGATTTTTCAGACTCCAGAAAAAGACTTAGGACCTTTCTGCACCTCCCACAGCACAGGCCCTTAGCTATACCTCCTGTTCTCTCTGTGGTGGATGATGCTTTCAATGATGTTTGCTCCGCTCCAGACTCTTTACCCCCAGCCCCTGCCAAACCAGACAGATTTTACAGGGTGCCAGATACTCATCACCACCTTTACAAGGCCCCACTTGCAGACCCAGAAACTATATCCCAGGGTCCCAAGGCAGTAGCCGCGACCACAGCTAAAAACCCTATTCCTTCTGAAAGGGAAGCAAGGTCACTAGACAGATGGGGTAAAAGGTCTACACTTCAGCTACTCTCTCAGCTAGAGCTTTAAACTGTCAGTTTCACATGATACAATACCAAGAGTTTATGCTTGATCAGTTAACTAAAAAACTAACTACTGATGAATCTCTTGATAAGAAATATGTATTAGAGATGGTAAATAACATACAACAGGTTAGCAACCATTCCTTAAAATGTGGCTATGATGCACTGGAGGCTTCATTTAGATCAGCCATGACAGGCACAGTGATAAGAAGGCATGCATGGCTAAAGGAACAAGCCTTACCGGATCATGTTAAAGCTAAGTTGCTAGATGCTCCTATGGACAAAACAAGTTTGTTTGGTACACCTGCCCAGCAGGTTATGAAGAAAATGGAAGAAAAGGCAAAATCTGTTCAAACTGTTAAAGATTTCTTGCAGGTTCAACCCCCAAGGTTTAGCAGGAACTGGCCTGCCAAAAATTGGTCCTTTCCTGACTCCACAAAATTTCAAAGGGGCAGAAATAGACGTTCCAGAGGCAGAAACCAATCCAGAGGAGGTGCCTACAGAGGACGACAGTGGCAAGGTAGCAGCAGAGGCACAGACACAGCCACTGCCACTACATCAGCACAACCACAGTGACTTAATCCTAAATCCGCCTACCAGGGAACAAATAGCAGCGCCTCTAGGCGGAAAGTTAACCTTATTTTCAAAGAACTGGCACTACATAACAAAAGACAAGTGGATTTTACAAACCATAGATCAAGGTTACCGGTTTCACTTCCACACTTTACCAGTCAAAAGAGGAATGCCAAATCTACCTCCAAATCAAAAAACAGAGGCTCTACGCCAGATAATGGAGTTAGCAAACATGAGAGCTGTGGAAAGAGTGCCAACAGCAGAACAAGGAAAGGGTTCTACTCCAGACTATTCCTAGTTCCAAGAAAGGAAAAAGTTGGAGACCAATTCTCGATCTGTCCACCTTAAATACATACATCATTGTCCCAAAATTCAAAATGCTGACCCTACAGCAACTTCTTCCCATGCTGGGCAAGGAGTCTTGGCTGGTAACTCTAGATCTCAAGGAGGCATACCTGCACGTCCCCATTCGACCAATCTGCAGAAGATACCTCAGATTTCTTGCAGGATCAGAGCACTATCAATTCTCAGCATTGCCCTTTGGCTTATCTACTGCGCCCAGAGTATTCACAAAATGCCTGGCATCAGTAATCGCCCATTGCAGACTACAGGGAATACAAATTTACCCATACCTGGACGACTGCCTGCTACAAGGGGACAACAAAAGCAAGCTGACAACAGATTTACAAAGGGTCATTTACTTGCTACAAGGACTGGGATACACAGTCAATTTACAAAAGTCAAGGCTGATACCATCCCAAACAAGGACATTCTTGGGCGCGGAATTGGACACAGTACAACAAATGGCATTCCTGACTACAGAAAAACAAAAAGAACTTCCTCTTTACTTCTTGGCACTAACAAAACTGAACAAGTTAACAGCAAGAAAATTTCTACAGGCCTTGGGCTTCATGGCATCATGCATAATCTTGGTCCCATTTGCCAGACTACATATGAGGAAACTACAGTGGTACCTAAAGAATTTATGGTCCCAACACAGACACAGTCTAGAAACAGAAATCCCACTAATTCCATGCTTAAAACAGGAGTTCCTATGGTGGGCTCAGGCATGCCAGTCAAACCCAGGCCTGCCCTTCCGCAGATGTCAACCAAGCCAGACCATCACAACAGACGCTTCAGACCTAGGATGGGGGGCCCACATGCTGGACAAATGCGTGCAAGGATTGTGGACACAGGATCAACTTCACCTGCACATCAATCTAAAAGAAATGCTGGCAGTAAAACTGGCAATCCAAAAGTTCAAACCATTTCTCAAAGAGGGCCAGTTGATGATAAGGACAGACAACACCACAGTCATGTGGTACATCAACAAACAGGGAGGCACTCATTCATACCCCCTATGCAGAATGACCTTGGAGCTGTGGACCCTGGCTCTCAGCTACAACATTCAGTTACAGGCAATATTTGTACCGGGGAAAGACAATACTCTAGCAGACATACTAAGCAGAACCACTTCGGATGCCCACGAATGGAAGCTGCACCGGACATCTTCAAGACCATCTCAAAGAAATGGGGAATGCCACAGATAGACCTATTCGCATCACCTCTCAATCACCAGCTCAAAAACTTCTGCACAAGGACATTCCACCCACTAGCATGGAAAGTGGACTCACTCTCCTTCAACTGGAAAGGCCTAACAGCATATGCATTCCCACCTCTTCCCTTGATACACAAGGTACTACTAAAAATCAAGGAAGAACGTCCAAAGATAATCCTGATAGCCCCAAACTGGCCAAGACAACACTGGTACCCACTACTGAAGAGCATGTCTCGGAACAACATGTGGCCAATACCCCTGATGCGTTTGATGTTAACTCAGAACAACTACAGCATCATACATCCAAACCTAAAAACGCTGCAACTGACTGCATGGAACATCACATAGCAGCAGCTAATCCAGAACTTTCCCAAAGAGTTAAAGACATTATTCTTGAAGCACGCAGACCTTCAACAAGAAAGAACTATGCTGGGAAATGGAAAAGGTTTGTCATTTGGAGTACCGAAAGAGGAAAAGATGTGTCAAACATAGATATGCCTAACATTCTGGAGTATCTGGCCGAACTTCTTCATTCAGGCCTGTCCTACTCCTCCATCAAGATACATGCATCAGCTATTTCAGCAGAATACAGCTTTGATCCACCTGTTTTTTCGCACCCTTTGCTCAGGCAGTTCCTCAGAGGAATCAAGAATGTAAAACCTCCAAGGAAACCACCATTACCAGCTTGGGACTTAAACTTTGTGCTAGAAAAGTTGACACTAGCACCCTTCGAACCAGCAGCAGCAGCAGACCTACAACACCTGTCATGGAAAACTGCTTTCCTACTGGCAATTACTTCAGCAAGGAGGGTTTCAGAACTACAGGCCTTAATGGCAGTGCAACCCTTCCTAATCTTCCACCAAGATAGAGTGTCCTTGAGGACTAATCCTACATTTATGCCTAAGG
The DNA here is from genome assembly GCF_019279795.1 of Protopterus annectens. Taxonomy (NCBI): domain Eukaryota; kingdom Metazoa; phylum Chordata; order Ceratodontiformes; family Protopteridae; genus Protopterus; species Protopterus annectens. The sequence continues at coordinate 1,113,051,178 of NC_056727.1, forward strand.
TGGTATCCAGAGTATCTTTAAACCAGGCAATCCACCTACCTACCTTCTTTCCCAACCCACAAAACAGAGGGGAAAGAATACTGCATACCTTGGATGTACATAGACAGCTACGCTACTACTTGGACAGAACAAAAAATAGCAGAAAGACTGACCAACTTTTTGTAGCCTATGCAACAGGAAGGGAAGGAAAAGCTATTTCCAAACAGACAATCTCCAAATGGATAGGAAATTGCATACGATACTGTTACTCCTTCCATGGAAAACCAATTCCACAGAACATAAGACCTCACTCTACAAGGGCAACAGCCACTACCACAGCCTTCTTACGAGGAGTGGCAACCAAAGACATTATTGAGGCGGCTACTTGGACCTCCGTGCATACATTTGCCAAGCATTATAATTTGCCTCTTTATTCCAGATCCCGAGCAGGGTTTGCCACTGCTGTACTGCAAGGGATCCTAAACACACCATAATCTACCTTTATCCTCCTCCCCTAGTTGGCTATGGTATTCTACCCACTTGTTATGACTGCAGATGCATCCATGAAGGACATAGTACAGTTTTGTACCTACCATAAATGTAGATGTCCGAACTGGATAGCATCTGCAGTCAGGATTACCCTCCCTCCTTCCCCTCTGTGGTACTCCTAGGGTGTTTACCCTCCTAATAGCTAGCTCTTGGGGGGGAGTCTTTTATGGTGTATTTGTTTGTATATATGTACATATATGCTTATTGTTGTGTTTACCTCTATCTATTTGGAAACATTGGCATCTATCCAAATTATACCCTGCAAGAGGGCTACTGGCATCTGGGGCAAGAAACACTGAGGAAAATGGCGTCGGCTGATGCTTTTATACCCGAAGACCAACAGAGATGACGTCGGGTGGAGTGCGACATCAGCCGAAGCCGGACCCGGACTTTGGAATCCGGCCGACTGCAGGGCTGCCTGACGACAGGACAACCCACTTGTTATGACTGCAGATGCTATCCAGTTCGGACATCTACATTTATGGTAGGTACAAAACTGTACTTTTCCCCTGACTCCCTCCCCCCTGCTCCTGTCAAGCCAGACAGGTACTACAGGGTCCCAGACACACATCAATTTCTGTACAAGGGCAATACTGCTGACCCTGAAACTATTTCTCAGGGGCCTAAAGGGGTTTCCTCCACTACTGCTAAGAATCCACTTCCTTTGGAAAGAGATTCTAGGGCTTTAGAAAGGTGGGGCAAGAAAGTATATACATCTTCCAACCTTTCTATGCGAGCATTAAATTGTCAATTTCATATGATTCAGTATCAGGAATACATGTTGGATGACTTGCAAAAGAAATTGGCTTCCCCTGAACCATTAGATAGAAAGGGGTTACAGGAATTGGTTCATAATACTCAGCAGGTTAGCAACCATTTCCTTCAGTGTGGATATGATGCACTGGAAGCTTCATGTAGAGCAGCAATGACAGGTGCGGTCATACGCAGACATGCTTAGTTAAAGGAACAAACATTGCCAGACCATGTGAAAATTAAGCTTTTGGACGCACCACTAGAGAAACATAAGCTATTTGGTGCTACTGCACAAGAGGTTGTAAAGAAAATAGAGGAAAAGGCAAAATCAGTGCAAACAGTCAAAGATTTCCTCCAGGTACAGCCTCCAAGATTCAGCAGGAATTGCCCTTCTAAGCATTGGTCCTTTCCAGACACAGACAAATTTCAAAGAGGCAAAAACAGACGTGGCAGAGGTAGAGGGCAAACTCGAGGCTCCTACAGAGGATGTCAATGGCAGCCTCCGAACTAGAGAGGTGGGGCAGGACCTTACACTGCTCCGCAGGGACAATCTCAATGACTTGACCTTGACTCCGCCATCCAGGGCTCAATTAGAAGCACCTTTGGGTGGAAAATTATCTTTATTCTCACAAAATTGGCACAATATTACAAAGGACAAATGGATACTGGACATAATAGACAAAGGATACAGATTCCATTTTCATACACTACCAACAAGACATGGCAGGCCAAACCTGCCACCAAATCAAAGGGCAGAGGCACTCAAACAAATAACAAACCTACTTCAAATAAGAACAATAGAAAAGGTTCCTTCTGCAGAACAAGGCCAAGGATTTTATTCAAGACTGTTCCTTGTTCCAAGAAAAGAAAACCAATGGAGACCCATTCTGGACTTGTCCGCACTGAATACTTACCTTATTGTGCCAAAATTCAAAATGCTGACTTTACAGCAACTCCTTCCCATGCTGGGCAAAGGGTCTTGGCTGGTAACTCTGGACCTCAAGGAGGCATACCTGCATGTCCCAATCAGACAAAGTTGCAGAAGATACCTCAGATTTCTTGCAGGCTCAGAGCATTATCAATTCTCAGCATTGCCCTTTGGCTTATCTACTGCGCCCAGAGTGTTCACAAAATGCCTGGCATCAGTAATTGCACATTGCAGACTTCAGGGGATACAAATATACCCTTACCTGGACGACTGCCTTATACAAGCAGACAGCCAACAAGCCTTGTTAAAAAACTTGGACTATGTCATTCACCTACTGCAGGCCTTGGGATACACAGTCAATATTCAGAAATCAAGTCTCGTACCATCCCAACAAATACCTTTCCTGGGTGCCACACTGGAGACAAACACCCAGATGGCGTTTCTGACAAAAGAAAAACAAAAACAATTACCAGAATACTTCAGAAAATTGGCAACACACACCCAGATGACTGCAAGGAAAATCCTGCAGGCCCTGGGCTTCATGGCATCTTGCATTCTTCTGATTCCACACGCAAGGCTGCATATGAGGAAACTACAATGGTATCTAAAAAGTCTATGGTCTCAACACAGCCACAGCCTGGAAGCATTGATCCCATTCATTCCATGCCTTCAAAAGGAATTTCTGTGGTGGGCTCAAGCAAGCCAGATAAACAAAGGTCTGCCTTTCAGCAAGCCTCTTACAAGTCAAACCATAACAACAGACGCCTCACACCATGGATGGGGGGCGCACATGGAGGGCAGATGCATTCAAGGACAATGGACACAAAAAGAAAAGCACCTGCACATCAACCAAAAAGAAATGCTGGCAGTGATACATGCAATCAAGGCCTTCGAAAAGTTCATGCATCAGGGCCATCTACTAATAAAGACAGACAATACCACAGTTATGTGGTACATAAACAAGCAAGGAGGTTACCCATTCCTACCCTCTTTGCAGACTGGCAATGAATCTGTGGGATATTTCCCTACAATTGAAAATAGAGCTACAATCCCAGTTTGTACCAGGGAAGGACAATGTTCTGGCGGACAGCCTAAGCAGAAACATCATGGATCCACACGAATGGATGTTGCATCCAGACATTTTCTTACAAATAACTCAAGCATGGGGAAGGCCGGACATAGATCTTTTTGCCTCCCACCTCAATCACCATCTGAAAAAGTTTTGCACAAGGACATACCATCCTCAAGCATGGAAGGCGGACGCTCTCCTTCATTTGGAACTCTCTAACACTATATGCCTTCCCACCTCTTCCTTTGATGACCAAGGTGTTACTAAAGATCAAGACAGAGCAACCGAAAGTCATACTGATAGCTCCAGACTGGCCAAGACAACACTGGTACCCACTGCTACGGAGCTTGACACACACCAATCCGTGGCTCCTTCCTCAATGGCCACTTCTTCTGACACAGCACAATTACAGGACACTACACCCCAGCTTGAAAACATTGAAGCTGACAGCTTGGAAGATTCCATGACTATTTCTCAGGATACACTTTCCAAAAGGGTAAAAGATATCATCCTGGAGGCGCGCAGACCTTCCACTAGAAAAACATACTCAGCAAAATGGAAGAGATTTCTTATCTGGAACAGCAAAAAGGGTCAAGACCCATCAGTGATGAGCATTCCACAAATCCTAGAATATTTGGCTGAAATGCTCTACAATGGCCTTTCATATTCTTCCATAAAAATACATGCTTCAGCAATATCTGCCAAATATAACACTGATCTGCCTATATTTTCTCACCCATTGCTAAGACAGTTTCTAAGAGGTATAAAGAACATCAACCCTCCAAGGAAACCACCAGTGCCTGCATGGGACCTCAACTTCATGCTGGAAAAATTAACTCTTCCTCCCTTTGAACCAGCAGCGTCTTCAGAGTTGCAATTTCTGTCTTGGAAGACAGCTTTCCTTCTGGCAGTAACCTCAGCAAGAAGAGTCTCTGAGCTACAGGCCCTTATGGCAATACAACCATTTCTCATTTTTCATCAGGACAGAGTTTCTTTGAGAACCAATCCATCATTCATGCCAAAGGTGGTATCTAGGGTGTCCCTGAATCAAGCTATTCACCTGCCTACCTTCTTTTCCAATCCTCAAAATAAAGGAGAGATACTTCTGCGCACCTTGGACATACACAGGCAGTTGCGCTACTACTTGGACAGAACAAAGTCTTTCAGAAAATCTGACCAGCTTTTTGTAGCTTATGCTGCTGGACTGCAGGGAAAAGCAATTTCCAAACAGACAATTTCTAAATGGATTGGAAATTGCATTCGATTCTGATACTCTTTTCATGGAAAAACTGTGCCAGCTGACATCAGGCCACATTCCACCAGAGCTACAGCCACCTCCACAGCCTTTTTAAGAGGAGTGGCAACAAAGGACATTTTAGAAGCTGCTACATGGAGCTCCATGCATACATTTTCCAAACATTACAACCTGCCTTTATATTCCAGATCCAGAGCAGGGTTTGCTTCTGCAGTCCTGCAGGGCATTTTAGCTACACCATCTTTGTCTTAGTGCCTACCATCCCCAGGTTGGCTATGGTATTCAACCCATATGTCAGGACTGCAGTTGCATCCTTGAAGGACATAGTACAGTTTTGTACCTACCATAAATGCAGATGTCCAATAGGTATGCAACTGCAGTCAGGTGGGAGGGAAAACCTGACTGCAGTTGCAGTCAGGGAAAACCTGACTGCAACTGCAGTCAGGTTTTCCCTCCCACCTACCCTTCTGTGGTATTCTTTTGGGTTTCTACCCCTCATTTTAGCTACCTGGGGTAATCTTTTATGGTGTATTTGTTTTTATGTTGTTGTACTTGTCTGGAATTTTTTCTCTATTTTCAAAATTTAGTTTTCCTTAGAGGGCACCTGGCATCTGGGGCAAGAAACACTGAAGAAGATGGCGTCGGCTGACGCTTTTATACCCCAGGCGCTCTGACGTCAGGGAAAGGGCAACATCAGCTGACGCCGGACCCAGACTTTGGAATCTGGCCGACCGAAGGGCTGCCTGAGGCAGGACAACCCATATGTCAGGACTGCAGTTGCATACCTATCGGACATCTACATTTATGGTAGGTACAAAACTGTACTTTTTTTCTCCTCCTCTAATATTATCTGTATAGTGACAGAATCTTCTAAGATTTCCTGTAAGTTCTGACTGCCTTCCTTTGAAAAACTGTCTTATCTGTCTTATCCTAAGCCAAATGTTACTTTTAGCCATTCTGTGCTCTAAAGTCTGCCTTTAAGTTCCTGCAATAGCCTGTCTGTGTTCATTTTTGTTGTTTTATTTTGAGGTTAAATTAGCCACCCATAGGATGTTCTTTGAACTCTTCTTTTTGGATATACTACTCATGTTGAAGTTGTGAGATATGATTTCAAAGGTCTTCAAGGGCTTAGGAAATGTCAGTCTCTCAACAGAATGGCATCCAGTCAAGCCAGTTAAAATCCATAAGCAGACTGTACTCAGTGGTAAGAGAAAAGTTACAAAATGAGATCTCAGTTGTTTGGACATAATATTCTTCATAAACCATCCAGCAAAGACTGAAGTTTTCACTCATGAAGTAATAATAAGCACGAGTATCAGTTTCAGTCATCCTCATCAACCCCGTTTTCTATTTTCAACATGGGGTTGGAGTGTCATGTCAACTGTCACCATTTCTCTCTATTCAATGCAACTGTGCTACCTTCTTTTACCCTCATGCCTGACTGATGCCAGTCTTCTCTCACACAGGCCATTCACCTGTTTGCTGGATGCCCTCATTTCCTCTTGCCTTCTTCCTGTCTGTTTCAAATCTTCTTCACCAAACTGTCTTCTGCTTTTCTGCACATGTGCCCGCACTACTCTAGGTGTTCTACTTTGTCTTTTGGCGTTATGTCCCTATTTCTTCCTCTGTCCCACAGTTTGCATACTGCCACCCATCTCAGGCACTTCATCTCCATCACCTCTGGCTTCTTCACCTGTTCTATTTACTGCCCAAGTTCCTGTACCATACGGTAGTACTAGTCACACCACTGTTTAGTACACCTTGCTTTTCAGCTTCTTTGGCATTCTTCTGTCATACACTATCCATGACACTCTGTGCTAGTTGGCTGCAGCCCCTCTGATTCTAGCTTTGACCTTGTCATTCAGACTTCCTTTCTCCTTAGCCACCCCTCCCAAATACTTGAAGCTGTTAACCTGTTTCACAATTCTCTCTTCTACCTCAGTTCTCAGTTTATTCTGATTTTCCATATTTGCTGGCATTACATCTGTCTTATCAGTTTCATCCCATGCTCCTTCACTTTTGTATTCCATTCCCCTATCTTTTACTGAAGTTCTTGCTCAGAGTTGGTCTGTAAAGCCAAATCTTCTGCATAGAGTAACTTTGTTGATTTGTCCCTTCCGACCTGTTTGCTAATGTAGTCCATCACCAGTATGAACAGCAGTGGACTCAGAGATGAACAGTGAAGCACTCCCGCTGGGGTACCCCCTCTGTGAGATCGAACACAGTTTATACTTGAGTCACTTGGGTCCTTGTACATTGCTTGCACTAATTCTACCAATGCTTCTGGGAGTTTGAACCACTGCAGGAGAGCTTTCTTGGGACCTTGTCATATGCTTTCTCAATGTCTAAGAATGCCCAGTTGGACTCTTTCCTCATTTCTAGCTTTTTTTCAAGTATCTTTCTCATTGCAACTGTCAGGTCAGTTGTTTCTACATCCTGATCTGAATCCAAACTACTTATCTCCCATCTTACTTTCTACTACTCTGTGTTTTTTATCAGTCACCCTCTCCAGAACTTTCATGCAATGTGACAGGAGTTTGATACCTCTGTACTGCCCACAGTTATGAATGTCCTCTTTGTTCTTGAATGCTGGCACTAATATGCTTATTCTCCAATCTGGGATACACACCTTTCCATATTGCTGTGCGTATCCTCAGGAATTATTTCTCCCCTATCTCACCCAACATCTTTATCATATCTGCTGTGACCTCATTTGAGCTTGCTGCTTTCCCTAACTTCTTTTTCCTTGTGCTGTTCTTATTTCTGTGGCAGGCTTCTCCTCTTCTCTCATTGTAGGTTGTGTCTGGGGCAGTACAGCTTCTGTGGGGGGGGGGTTTATTCATTCAGAAGCTGTTGAAAATACACCTATCTTCCTTTGATGTCCTTTGGACTGGTGAGCAGGTTTTTGCTGGCATCCCTTGTAAAGGGTGCCTGATTACCTGCATTATTCTGCATTTGTTGTCTGGCTATCTAACTACCAATTAATTTCTACATACTATTTAATGGCTTTGTGCTAGGACCATTTTATTCTGATGAAGTCTCTTCTATGAGACAAAAGCACTCATTTTATTTTTTTCAGGTTGCTTTAATTCTTGGACCATTTCTGGACACTCATTTGGCATTGATTCTCTTTGGTTTCAACTTTATCTGGTTGATGCTGCACCATTTTGTGTCATTTCTGGCAAGATTTTACCAAAGTTTTGGTTGACTCAAGTGTTATAATTTAATGTAAACAGTGGTAACTTAGAGGACTCCCAGGAGAGTACAAAAAAGAAAAGAGGAAAAGGTAGAAAAGTTCTGGTAATTCTACAGTTATCAAAGGTAAACGTGCTAAAAAAAAAAAAAAAAAAAAAAAAAAAGGAGCTCTATTCTATATGAAAAAAGTACCATCTATAATAAACCTTCAGTTAACCGTTACCCATGGAAATTGGTAGATGTCAGATAGCGTAGTTTCTGGTTGTTTGAGAGTTACTTTTAAAATAGGCCTGACTTATACTGTACCCTTCACTATTTGCTTGGTTTGATGTGTTCTTAGGTTGGGGAAAGAGGGAATTTATTCCTATCTTCCTTTTTAAAACTCTAAAAACATAAGGTATATTTTGGTGGGGGTAGGGGGTGGGGGGCAGAGTGCAACACATGAAAATTGTACTGTATTTCTTCGATTTTTTTTTTTCTGGTTAACTGAGAGTTTAATGTAGTAATATTTCATCTCTTCTAGGGACAAGTAATGAAATTCAACAAACTACTTCATATGAACAAAATAGTTCTGTTTCAACTATTCCTGATGTGAATATGGATTTGGTTAGCAGTGACAATATTCTTGAAGGTGTATGGGATAGTCTGAGTTCTGTTCCACCAGTTGCATTGTAACCTGAAGTTTTTATCAAATCTTATGATTTTAAAAAATGACAGTGACATGGCACAATTACTGTCACGGAAACTTCTCATGATATAAATGGTAGAAAACTGACAATAATGACTTTGGGAGGATTGCCTAAAACTTATTCATGAAAAAAATGTCATTACTCAAGCTCTGACACTAAGTACAGTTGTCACTGATACATTGCCTAGTAAAAACTCATTTGATTGCCGCACTGGTAAAAAACATTGTTCTTTATCCCTGAAAAATGATTTAGGTTTTGTTAACACTTTCACAAAACTGATCAAATTACCTGTCCATTCTAAAATATTGACTGATAAAAAGAGTTCACAGAAGATAACATTTTGATTTTATTTGACTCTATGCTTAAAAAATGTGAGAAGGCAGTTAAGCAATTTGGATAATGCAAGAATAAGTCTTTTCCCTCTCTCTGGTCCTAAGCTAAGTAATAATCCTGGCTTAGCACATAAATTAATTAATGGTTTAGGACATCTTGACTGGATTTCATCACACAGCATAATAAGAGCAGAACTGTACATATCTGAGGTTCTAACAATCTTCTTTTTCTAGGCTAAAGCAAAACTGAGTGCCTTAGGCCATCAAAAAATGGTGGAGGAAACCTGCTGTTGATTTCCTATAACCTTGGATATAAACAGTGTCAGTTAATGCAGCTTTAGAAACTGTTGTTGTGGATATTTATACCAGTTCATTGGCTGATGTATTATGAATTATTTGTCCTTACAGTAAACATTTGAATAGGTTTAACGACTCATAATGAGTACATTCAGTGCTATTGTGGTTGATGAGTAGACCTATCCGAAAATAAATTAGAATAATCACGCATCTAATAAAAAAAAAGAATGAACATGATTTCCTGGACATATTCGTCCAATTTAATGCGATACAAAAGGTAAAAGAACATACTAGAGGGAATAATAAACTTGCTATTGTAATTACAGACTGTGTTCTTGGAGTTAGTAGTGTGTTAAGTAACTCAACCACTGTTCCTTGTCCTTTGCTATTTTGCTCAGTCAAAACTACAACCAATAGTCAGGAAGAGGTACAGCTTTAATGACTTAAATTTCTTTCACTTAACTAAACCTACTAAAAAGATCAACTGGAGAAAATAACCCATTATCCATTTTAATGGGAGCATAGTACTCTTGTAAGCATATTGAAGAAGTTTATAGAAGGCACAACTTTACCAAAAAAAGCTTTAAAAAATGATTTACTTCCATATTGGTGGGACTCTGCTCGATGCTAATTATGTAAAAGAAAGGCACACTTATTTCATATTTTCAGGAAGCATCCTTCACTCAAGAACAAATCTAAATTATATTAAACAAAAATTTCATAATTCTTCTTAGAAAAGCCTACCTACCTTTAAATGCTCCCTAAAAAAACTTTACAAAATCATGGACCTGCTCCTGTGCCAAACCTGGCTGAACTTGCTCATTATACTTCACTTCCCCTCTTCAACCTAAGTCACACCTCACATCCCTCTTCCACCTCCTACTCCACTCCTTTCTTTTGTTTCTACCACTACCTTACCATATCCATTTCATTGCTGCAGACCTTTCCTCTACCACTTTCTCTTTCCTCCCCATTCACCTAAGGTGTCTGAAAACACCCTACCCTGTGCTCTTATAATCTTTTTCTCTCTATCCTTATTTCTGTAACCATAATATGAACATCTCTAATACTAAGACCTTACCCAATTTTCCCTCACTGTCTCTAATCATGTAATCTCTAATATCTTTTAAATATCCTATTAGAATTGTCTCACTTATCGCATGCTGATCTATGTAAGAAATATGACTGACCTCACATTTTCTCCAAATCATGATATGAAATGTTTTCTGTGTTTTTCATTACATTTTTTCACTCCTTTATTTTGTAGTGTAACATAACACTTTGTCATTTAAAATATCTATAATTGGTTTTGGAAAGATTGTGATTGTGGAGTTTTTCCTCCCTGGGCCTTTGCTGAAAATGGTCGCTTTTTGGCTCAGTTAGACTTTCCCAATAAACAGATGTCAAATAAATAAATAAATAACTTGTGAAAATAAACTGCCATCTATTCCAGGGAATAAGAAGCAATTTTTACAAACTTAAGTCTAAACATTATTGTTAACACGTTTATCGATTAATGGGAAAACTGAATCTGATTCCAAGAAGCTTGAAAATGAGTTTAGTATGCATTTTTCCAGCTAGATATTGCAATCAGTCAAAATACAGTTACCTTCCCTGGATTCATATTTACTCATAATCATATATGTCCCTCATTAAGGAAGATTTGATTAATGAGGCTCTTAAAACAACATCACTAAAACCTTTGCAGGCCTAGATTATGGGTCTGCAGTACTTACATCCAGAGTTTGGTACATTATATTATTAACTTTAGACTCTGTAGCGCGTTCACTGTGGAAAAAATCCTAATGGTATTTATATTAACATGGCTTTAGCTTACTTAAGTCAACTTTGACTAATTTAGTGGAATTTTTCACCAGGTTAGTGTAGTGTTGGATTCTGCCTTATCATGTGGTGTTGTATTCATGGATTTAGCTATGGTTTGACAGGCTCCATATCAGATGATCGAAACTCCATTTCTGCAAATACGAAATGATCGATACGTATTGCACGAACTACGTAAACCCCGAAAGTCCAAAACAGCAAAATCCAAAATGTCGAAGTATTTTGGTTGGCCCATCTGCGATATAGCTCCGTAAGGTAAGTGTGCGATAGGTATGGACCTTAGGGTAGGGTGCGGGTTAAGCTAAGTGTATAGATAGGTAATGTATGTAAGATTTAGTGTACTGTTAGAAGCAGGGTTTTGTTAAATGTATTTATGAGTATTATTGATTTTGTTAGGGTATATCTCCGTAGGGGAAGTGTGCGGTAGATGTTCTTCATGTTTCACTGTTGCAGTCATTACATTTGGGGTAATCTGCTGGCAGGTTGCCCTCAGTCGGCCTATATATCAAAGTCTTAGGTCCTGCATCGGTTGCTGTCTCCTCTTCCATGACGTCAGGTCGTCAGGGGTATAAAACATGCAACCGACGCCATTTTCTTCAGTCATTCTTGCCACGCGGTGCCCGAAGCAGAAGCAGTTCGCAAGTGCCGGTTGGCTGACTCCTGAAATGTTCGCATTCGAGTTTTAGAACCGAAGTCTTCAATTAAAGTTAACTACCCCAGTGGGGAAACTTTTTCTTGCTCCTTACCGATGTCAGTAAAAGTTAATAATTGCATTACTTGTGGGAAGCAAATACCTCATAAGGATTTTAATTTGTACTGTATTCCTTGCCTAGGCCCAGATCATAACGTGCCTTGCTGTTGGTTTTGTGCTAGATTTAACCAACACATTATTAGACATCAGTATAGCTTTGCTTCAAAATATTTTGGATCCAGATTTAATTGTCCTGAAATGTCGTCGGATAGCAATCCGACTACCGGAGTTCACAAAAAATGCAAAGAAAAGGACAGAGACAGACTGTTGAGGTCCAAAACCGACAACGAAGCTTCCCCTAAGCCAGTCGCCGGTTTTCCGGTACTCAGTGAGGTGCTTTCACAGCTCCTGATACCCGCTACCTTTGAGTCGCAGGCCTCTACTGAGACCCATGTGGAGTCCGGCATGCCGTGAGATTCTCAGAGTATTGCACCCGCGGATGTCTTTCCCTCTGATGGGTCCTGAGCCGCTGAGCAGGCACTGGCTTCTGAGGGTGTCTTCAGGCCTCAGCATTTCTATATAAAGCTGACACCAGCTTCAAAAACAAAGACAAAAGCAACTTCTAAGGCTAAAAAACCGACACGTGCGCAGGCCTCTATGCCCAAAAAACAGATGATCAAAATGGCTGAAGACTTAATTACCTTGATCAGGGGTTCCCAGCCCCCCCCCCCCCAATAAGAGGCCTAGACAAGACACTGATTATGAATCTTCAGATCAGGTTTCTATTTCTTCTGATTCCTCTTCTGATCAAGAATTTTCTATACCACCCTATGAGGATTCAGATGCAGAGGAATCCATCCCATCTGCATCTCCTCCTGAAGATTATTCTTTTGGAGAAACCTTGCATACTTTGAGGGAACATTTTCATTGGGAGAGTCAGGATTTCTCAGAATCAAAAAAGAGGCTTAGGGATTTCCTTCTTCCTCAGAATAGGCCTTTGGCCATACCTCCTGTATTAGACATTGTTGATGATGTCTTTTCAGAATCAAGCATAACTCCAGATTCCCTACCTCCAGCTCCTAGTAAGCCAGACAGATATTACAGGGTTCCTGACTCCCACAAATTTTTATTCAAAAATCCTGCTGCTGACCCTGAAACTATCTCACAGGGTCCCAAAGGTGTAAAGGCCTCAACAGCTAAGAATCCTACCCCCTCTGATAGAGATTCCAGGGCTCTGGATAGATGGGGAAAAAAGGTTTATACGTCTGCAACATTGGTAATTAGGGCCTTAAACTGCCAGTTTCATATGCTTAAATATCAACAGCATGTTATGGGATTATTGAAACAGAAAATGTTGATTTCTGAATGTGTGGAAAATAAAGAATTACAGGAATTATTGCATGCAGCAGAACAGGTTGGAAAGCATACTTTGCAATGTGGTTTTGATTTCTTGGCGGCCTCCTGCAGGGCCGCAGTTACTGGATCTGTGATTAGAAGGCATGCCTGGCTCAAGGAGCAAAATCTGCCTGATTATGTTAAAGCTAAATTGTTGGATGCACCTTTACAGCATGATACTTTGTTTGGTAATAAGGCAGAAGAGGCTTTAAAGAAAATGGAAGACAAAGCTAAATCTATGCAAACTATAAAAGATTTCTTACAAGTGCAGCCACCCAGATTCAATAGGCACTGGCCTACTAAAAATTGGTCCTTTCCTGTGTCCGACAGAGCCTCATGGGGCAAATCCAGGTGCTCAAAAGGCTCTAGATACCAACACAGGTCAAAGCAATGGGGTGCCTCTACCTCCAAATCTGGAAGAAACAAAGCACAACCCTACAGTAATGACTTCCCTCTACCATCACCAAGCACTTATCTTTTGGCAGCCCCCTTGGGGGGAAAATTAGCACTTCATGCTCAAAATTGGAAGTTCATAGGTTCATAGGTTCATACTAGGCTATCTGCCCGAGGGCATTTACAAGCCTAGCCCATAGTTTTGTGGCTTACGCCACCCCTTTAGTATGGGGAACTATACCCATTATTTTGCTGTGCCTCTGTCGAGCAGTGACACTGAGGTAATCCCTGGGGTATATCTGCGATCTCCCATCCATTGGTCAAGATTTCTCTTGAACAAGGCCAGCGAGGTGCTCTGCCTCACATATACCGGGATTTTATTCCACAGCATAGGGAGTCTTTGGGTGATGAATCTATCCCTCCAGCATGTCCTATTAATAGCCGTGTCGAGGTTTAAGTCTCCCACCCTTGTGGCTCTGACGGATCTAGATTTTTTGAGGTGAAGCATATTCATCAAATCTGGGTTTGACATGGCCTTGTATGTTAGGCAAAGGTCACCTCTGAGCAAGCGGTAAGCGACTGAATAGAGCTGGAGTTCTTTCAGTCGGGCAGCATAGGACAGATGTTTGAGACCCTTTATCCTTTTGGTGATGAACTTTTGTGGCCTCTCCAGCTGCTGCAAGTGTCGGGTCAGATACATTCCGAATGGGGCATTGTACTCAATCATTGGTCTGATGAGTGATGAGTATAGGGAGACTATGACCTCCCTTGATTTAGATGAGAATCCCTTCATGATAAGGTGGGCAAGTTAATGACTCAGGACAAGTGGGTACTAAACATAGTATCCCAGGGGTACAGATTTAATTTCCATGCTTTGCCAATTCCAAACAGTTGGCCAGATCTGCCACAGAATCAATGGGCAGAGACTCAGAAACAAGTTACGTCCCTCATGGATATGGGGGCTATTCAGCCAGTACCAGAACAGGAAAAGGACAAGATTTTTATTCAAGACTGTTCCTGGTACCCAGAAAAGACAATGCCTGGCGTCCAATACTGGATTTATCGATTTTGAACATATTCTTGGACATCCCAAAATTCAAAATGCTGACTTTACAACAGCTTCTGCCCATGATGAGCAAGAACACTTGGTTAGTGACTGACTCTAGACTTAAAACAGGCATACCTTCATATCCCAATAAGGGAATCGTGCAGAAGATACCTCCGCTTCAAGGCTGACTTTATGCATTACCAATTCTCTGCACTGCCCTTTGGCTTATCTACTGTGCCCAGGATCTTTACAAAGGTAACTGACTATTTACTTCAAACAGATGGCAACAAAAACCCAGTTATCTGCAAGACAAATTCTGCAGTCTTTGGGGTTCATGGCATCCTGCATTCTACTAATTCCATATGCAAGACTGCATATGAGGAAACTAGAGTGGTATCTAAAGTTTATGGTGTCAACATTGTCACAGTCTGGAAACCATGATTCCTTTCATTCCCTGCCCACAACAGGAGTTTCTTTGGTGGGCAGAGACATGTCTCCAGAACATGGGACGGTCTTCCACTCTACCTCTTGCCACCCAAACCCTAACTACAGACACATCAGACTATGCTTGGGGGGCCCACCTGGCAGGGAGATGCATTCAGGGCATATGGAGCCCAAAACAAATGCATCTGCATATCAACCAGAAAGAGATGTTAGCTGTTCAGAATGCCCTGACAGCCTTCAAGGATTACTTCATCCAGGACAACTACTGATAAAGACGGACAACACCACGGTTACGTGGTACATAAACAAGCAGGGGGGGTACACATTCCTACCCCCTTTGCAGACTAGCCATGGCATTGTGGGACACCGCCTTGACTTACCAAGTACATCTTCAAGCTCAATTCCTGCCAGGAAAACAAAATACTCTGGCAGACGACCTAAGCAGAAATCTTATGGACCCTCATGAGTGGAAACTGGATCCACAAGTCTTCAGCATGATAACAGAGAAATGGGGGAGTCTGTACATAGATCTATTTGCCTTTCCCTAGAATTATCAACTGGACAAATTCTGCACAAGGACTTATCACAGACAAGCATGGAAAGTGGATGCCCTCGCCTTCAGTTGGAAAAATCTATCAGTCTACGCATTTCCTCCTCTGCCTCTTCTTCCCAAGGTCTTACTAAAAGTCAGACAGGAATAACCAAAAATGATCCAAATTGCCCCAGACTGGCCTCACCAGTACTGGTACCAAATTCTAAGGAATATGTCTCAACTCCCTCCTTGGTACTTGCCCCAAACACCTCATCTACTTTCTCAGCAGAGTAATCAAATTCTGCACAATCAGCTCTAAACTCTGAACCTGGCTGCATGGCTGATCATGTAATTATTCAAACAACACTTCTCAGTAAATCTGTGATGGATGTCATTTTGGAAGCCAGAAGGCATAGTACTAGAAAATCTTATGCTGATAAATGGAAGAGATTCTGTGCTTGGAACCAAGCATGAGGGATGGACACAGCAAAGCCAAATATTCCTCAGATTTTACAATACTTGACTGAGATGCTTGACAAGGGCCTATCTTTTTCATCAATAAAAATCCATACCTCTGCCATCACGGCTCGTTACAACACAGAGCCTCCCATCTTTTCTCATCCTCTGCTAAAACAGTATCTTAGCGGGGCCAAAAATGTAAGGCCTCCCAGAAGATCACCAACTCCGGCATGGGACCTCAATTTTGTGTTGGAAAAACTCACACTGCCTCTATTTGAACCAGCAGCTACTGCGGATATAAAGTTTTTATCTTGGAAAAAAGCTTTCCTTCTGGCAATCACTTCAGCAAGAAGGGTTTCAGAACTACAGGCCCTCATGGCTGTGGAGCCTTTTATTACATTTTACCCGGACAGGGTGTCCCTCAGGGCCAATCCTTCCTTTATACCTAAGGTGGTATCCAGTGTGGCTCTTAACCAAACTATTCACCTGCCAACTTTTTACCCAAATCCGCAGAACGAGGGGGAGTGGATTCTGCATTCCTTGCATGTACACAGACAACTGAGATTCTACTTAAACAGGACCAAATCTCTAAAAGTCTGAGCAGCTACTGGTGGCATTTGCTGCAGGATCAGAGGGGAAGGCTATTTCAAAGCAGACTATTTCAAAGTGGATAAGCCACTGCATTTGTTTCTGCTATTTGTATCATGGTAAACCGGTGCCCAAGGAAATCGGGTCACATTCCACCAGGGCTGCATCTACCTCAGCAGCTTTTCTCAGAGGGGTGCCAACCAAAGACATTCTAGAAGCTGCTACTTGGAGCTCTGTTCATACTTTTACAAAGCATTATCATTTGCCTCTGTTCTCTTAAGTCCAGGGCAGGCTTTGCCGCTGCATTTCTGCAGGGCCTTATAGCCCCTCCTAATGCTATTTAGTTCCATCCTCCCATCCATAGCTTTGGGATTCTACCCAAATGTAATGACTGCAACAGTGAAACATGAAGAACATAGTGCAGTTGTATACACTTACCATAAATTTAGATGTTCGAGTGTATTCACTGTTGCAGTCCGGGTTACTCGCCTGCCAGCTCCCTTTTTTCTAGAACTTCTCTTTCCTTCACTATATTCTACAGCCTTTGTGGTGTATTTGCTTTTAGATGAAAGTAAAGTTTGTTACAATTGCATTTATATATATATATATATATATATATATATATATATATATATATATATATATATATATATATATATGTATATATATATATATATATATATATATATTATATATATGTATATATATATATATATATATGTATATATTATATATATATATATATATTTTTTTTTTTGCTCCCCATTTGGGGGACACCTGACATCTGGGGCAAGAAAAACTAAAGAAAATGGTGTTGGCTGCATGTTTTATACCCCTGACGACCTGACATCATGGAAGAGGAGACAGCAAACGACACAGGACCCAAGACTTTGATATTCAGGCCGACTGAGGGCAACCTGCCAGCAGATTACCCCAAATGTAATGACTGCAATAATGAATACACTCGAACATCTACATTTATGGTAAGTGTACTCAACTGTACTTTACGGACCTTAGGGTTAGGGAGGGGTTAAGGATAGTGCATAGATAGTTGGGTATGTGGGGTTTAGTGTAGTGTTAGAAGTAGGGTTTTGTTAAATGTATTTGTGTATTATTTATTTTGTTAGGGTATATCTCCGTAGGGGAAGTGTGCAGTAGTCAAGGACCTTAGGGTTAGGGAGGGGTTAAGGATAGTGCATAGATAGTTGGGTATGTGGGGTTTAGTGTAGGGTTAGAAGTTGGGTTTTGGTGCTTTACTTTAGGGTTAGGAGTGGGGTATAGTTAGTGTATGTATGTGGTTTATTTATTTTGTTTGGGTAGGTAGTATGTAGCTGGTGGTGGGGTTGGCCGATTATGACCGTTCGATGTTTTAAATTTTGCAGTTTAGTGTGTCCGGTCTATTCGTGGTTCGATTAATATGTGTTGCTCTTTTGGTATTCGCTGAAATGGTTTTTAACGGAACTGATATAGACCCGATTTGACACCTTTTCACACAGTTCAATAGACAAAATACTTGAAAGCACAATTTTAATCCTTATTTGGTTAATTGGATTAACAGTTGTCTGTTTGGTTCTTCACAGTGCATATCAATAAAAGGTACCTATTTTGACTACTTACCAGTATTTTCAAGTATACCACAAGTGTTGGGCTTAGGACCATTTTTGTTCAATTTAAAATTTTCAAGTAGCCCTTTAAGTAAACATTGTTGGCTTACAAAATATGCCGATTGCAGTGCATGTTTTAGTGGGGGACAATTTATTTTAAATTACTTCTCTACCTGGGCTGATTAAGTTATAGCTATAATAAATGTGAAGTAATTTACTGTGGGAGACCAACATTAAACATGTACTGTCTGTTAATGGAGTTTCCCTAAACAAGACCAAAGAATACAAGGATTTAGGTATTATATCTCCAGATTTATCTTTTACTTGTCATGTACACAGTATTACAAAAAGTCGTGGGTCTCATGGGACTAATTTTTAACCAGTTTGTTTAAGAAATGAGTTGTACATTCAAAATATTTTGGAGTTTGATACTACTTTCTGTATTTACACTAGAACCCAGCTTTCTAAATGAATCAGGTCAGTGAAAATATGCCAAGAGAATTCCTTACGTACAAAATCTTATTTATCAAGACAGGTGTAAGGCTTTGAATTCATTTTCTCTGAGTTATAGAAATACTAATCCCAAAAAACAAGGAAGTAACCACGATGCAGCACAAAAAGGATGACACTTACAATAAGATTAAGCGCTTTTCGTTTATTACAATGAATAAACTTCTTCAGATAAAAACTACTACACATGAGCAACATTTATATACGACCACTAAAAGTTAATCAATTATCCAATTAACTTCTTAAAATGGAAGCACGCATTCCAAACAATGGCTAGTGTAAAAGACACTCATATTATATATTAAAAAAGCAATTGCAATAATAATGTCAGCAGTGCACCACTACATATGAAACTGTGAAGAACAAACAATAAAAATCCAATGAACAACAATTAAAATAAAAAATGTAACTATATATGTAAGAAATAAAATAATTGTAATACTAATCACTATGAACACATAAAATAATGTGTCAACTGGCTGTAATACTAAAGAAGCAAATGAGCAAATGTACCGACAAAACATGAATCATTCATTTATTGTAACTGGAGTAAAATGAAGTAAACAAAATTACCTATTAAGACTCTTGAGTTTAAGAACACTGCTTAAAGAGCAGTTTTCATTCAAACCTGGTGCATTGTATGCATTTAATCTAATTTGCCAGTGTAGCTGTAATTCTTCCAGTTTAAGGGGCATCGGACTTCCTCTAGGGTCTTGAGATACTTGATCAATAACCAAAAATTTAAACGTGTGGTCCGGATATACTGAAATGTGTTTTGCCAGTGCATTTTCTAATTTTTGTTTTTTGATTGCATAAATATGTTCGTGTATACGGTCATGAATACAACGTTCTGTCTTGCCTATATAAAAAGCAGGACAGAATTGGCACTTAGCTAAGTAGATGACCATCTTAGAATTACAATTTACCCTCAGCTTCAACAAGTACTCTTGATCATGTACTTTAAATCTGTTAGATTCCATAATATGCTGACAGTGATTACATGCTTGGCATTTGTACATGCCAGCTGTTCTCACTGTTCTTATGTGATGTTGTTCGAAGTAAGCTTTAAGATTTTTAGCTCTTTTATATGTAACAACTGGGTAATTACCTAATTTCCGATAGACATTAATGTCACCCTTAAAGCCCAGTTTTTACACAAGACCTGAAAGCATTCCGTACTGTTAAGGTTGTTATAAATGTGACCTCTGGACTCGCTCTGGAGTGGGCAGTTGTAAAGTTAGTCTCAGACTCACCGAGTAAACCATCTACTTCGTTGGATGGGTAGTAAAAGTTTATTCTTTATACCCGTTACCTGGATGATATTTTCATCTTATTGGACGGTGACCAATCTGTTAGCGACACATTAGTTGAATATTCAACCACCCAGTTTTTGAAATTCACTTCCACATACCACACTGACTCCATTTCCTACCTCGACATTCTACTATCTAAGAATATCTTTTCTCAGAAATATACAGCCAATATTCACAGAAAGATTATGTACTCCAACTCATTTTTACATTTTTCCAGTTGTCATCCTTTTTACCAAAAACGAGCTATAGTTAAAGGACAACTGGTAAGGGCGGCCTATATCATCACACTGGACAGTGACTTTTTTGTAGAATGTAGCCACCTGAGAAGTATGTTTTCTCACCGTGGGTACCCAGATAATATGCTTGATGCAATTATTGATGAAGTGACTGCCAAACGGCTGCGACAGTTTTATTAACCAATCTTGAATAGAGATTACTACCCATCCAACGAAGTAGATGGTTTACTCGGTGAGTCTGAGACTAATTTTACAACTGCCAGTTGACACATTATTTTATGTGTTCATAGTGATTAGTATTACAATTATTTTATTTCTTACATATATAGTTACATTTTTGATTTTAATTGTTGTTCATTGGATTTTTATTGTTTGTTCTTTACAGTTTCATATGTAGTGGTGCACTGCTGACATTATTATTACAATTGCTTTTTTAATATAATATGAGTGTCTTTTACACTAGCTATTGTTTGGAATGAGTGCTTCCATTTTAAGAAGTTAATTGGATAATTGACTAACTTTTAGTGGTCGTATATAAATGTTGCTCATGTGTAGTAGTTTTTATCTGAAGAAGTTTATTCATTGTAATAAACGAAAAGCGCTTAATCTTATTGCAAGTGTCATCCTTTTTGTGCTGCATCGTGGTTGCATCGTGGTTACTTCCTTGTTTTTTTGGATTATCAGTTTGTGTTTTGCTTGTGTGTTTTATAGAAATACTAGGTAGATGGCTATTAATGCTTATAAAATGTTTAATGATGTCTTACAAGGTATTTTTAATTTATCCCTATCCTCAAACCTATGAACACATAGATATGATAACAAAATCTTCACTATTACAACCTGTAATATGAATTGGAGGAGTATGATGCAAACAGTGCATAGAATTTTGAACAACTAATTTTGAGATTAGGATGTCATATAACATAACTATATTTAAATCTAATTTTGAAATTTGGATGGGTGAAGATCTCTGCAATGTTGCATTTAATGAATCAATGTTCCTCAGTAGCCTTTGGGTCTGAACACTGTTTTTACACAACCTATGAGAAACCACACCTGTGAGAATGGCCTTTAATCCTTCAAGTGTTCCATTATATTAGCAGAATTCTCCTTGTACTCGGTAGCCTACTGACTTCTCAGAGGCAATCTGTGTCTCACTTCATATCGATTCAAGAGCCAGTACTATTTAAACTCCTATTTCTCTACAAAATCAGTAGCTCTATGGTCACCCTTGCTAGGGATCTAAATTTACACCAACAAATAAACAAGACTTGCTTACCTACCTAATACCTCATACCTAACATATTCCCAGCCTATGGAGTAAGTTACAAGTAAACAAAGTACTACTTTGTCTGCCTTTAAAGCTAGTCCTTTTGATTGGCTGGGTAGATATAAATTCACATCAGGATTATCATGCACAGCCTTGCTTGATTTGGGAAGTGGGCACTATTAGGTCCTCGTAAAGGGTGGCAAGAACTTTTAAGTTTGTTGACTTAAAATTGTATGTGTTTAAGCCTCTTCTGGTTTGTTGATGACTTGCCTAGTGTTGTTCCTATGTCCCTATTCTGAAATTTACTCTGCATCCTGAGACACAACCGCATTCCCCTTTAAATCAGGCAAACTCTATTTTTCTACTGCTCCTCTCACCTACCTGTAGCTTTTTTAGAATGTTATTTGCTCTCCTTCCTTCTTACATAATTTCACCTTGCATATACTTAAGATAAACATGGCTTGGTTTTATCAGCACATATCTTAACATGAATGTGGTGCTTGGTGTCACAGTTTGACTAATGTGATACTGGAAAATGAGACTGACATTCTGCTTCATTAAAGTAACGCTTCATGTACTTCGTGTTTACCACAGTTTATCCTAACAACCTTCTCCTCTCCTGCCACATTATTTTCATACATAGTTTGCAATTTTGACTGCATAGAGGAAGGTGGGTGAGCTGTTTTTGGTCCACGTTAAGTTGTCACGATTTCTGATTTGACATACATCCTGTGATGAGGATTTGCCTGATTGGCTAATGGCTAGCTGTAGAACTTATTTTCTCACCTTTAAATAAGCTAACATTTTGTGTGACTTGAAGTTACAACATATAAGAAAGTGGACATGGAATGAAGCCTTTCACAACACTGCTTTTATATAAATCTAAATCTAAAAAAAAAAAAAAAATATATATATATATATATATATATATATATATATATATATATATATGGTTTCACTTCATATACCCAAAATGCTGAAATCTCGAATTTCAGCATTTCGAGTCCATGAAGCCGAAAACATCACAACACCAAACCCCCAAAAAGCCGAAATCACAAACCCGAACACACAGCATACACTACGCCACATACAAACCACAACACCTACACCACAAAAAACATAAACACAACAAAACACCACACATACACATACCTACACTAAACAAAACCAGGGGTGCAAGCCCCCTTGCACCCCCCACACCCCCACTTATATATACTGACTCTGAGATCGCACAGAGAAAAAAAAAAACACACATTATACAGTCCCTCGTGCGCGCGTGCACACACACACACCACACACACACACATCACACAAACCACACACACATCCACACACACCACACACACATCACACACACATCACACACACCACACACACATACACCAAACACACATCGCACACACACCACACACACACATCACACACACACACACACACACACATAAGTTACAAAAACCCTCACATACACTCACTCACCTGAAAGTCCGAACAAAAACATCCCAAACAAACACTTCCCGTAATGTAACATCAATGTATAAGTGCAGATTCGACATATTTATATTCGCGCTTATGCACTTTCGCTATTCTAAAGTTTCGGCTTCATGGACTCGAAATGCTGAAATTCGAGATTTCAGCATTTTCGGTATATAAAGTGAAACTATATATATATATATATATCTATATCTATATATATCTATATATATATATATATATATATATATATATATATATATATATATATGTGTGTGTGTACGTGTGTGTCAGTGTAGATATATCTACACTGATGTCCCGCTCACCAGGCTGAACAAGGAGAGGGTCACGGTGAGCAGCCTGTCGGGCGCTAGGATCCGCCACATAACACAAGCACTCAGGTCACTCCAAGGCAAGTACGAATATGACTCGGTCATTGTTCATGCTGGTGTGAATGACCTGAGATGTACCTCCCTGGACTACATGAAAAGAGACATAGAGGAGCTGTCTGAGCATGTAGCCCAGGCCGGTATGACCCTGGCCTTGAGTAGCATCTTACCCTCACCAAGAATGATGCCACAATATGAAGACAAAGATGATCAATTTCAATAATTGGCTTAAGTACTGGTGTCATTCAAAGGGAATCCAATGCCTGTCAGCTTGGGATGATATGCTCGACAAGCCACGATGCTTCGCTAGGGACGGCTTGCACCTGTCACCCCTGGACTTTCGGATATTGGCAAAGGCGCTTGCTACCCCCATAGTGCCTTTTTTAGGCAAGGCTCAAAAGTCAAACCCACCTCCATAGGTATCACAAGGGATAAGAAACTAAGAGTAATGCTACTCAACGCCAGAAGTCTAAACCTCAAGATGCACGCACTTAAAACTCTCCTTAGCATGGAGAACATTGATATCTGTGCAGTAACAAACCTGGTTCAGGGCTCCTGAGAGCACCCCAGCACTACCAGGTTATACCTCATACCATGCTTTTCGGCCCCAAAACTTGGACCGAACCACAAAAGGAGGGGGGCTATCGATATTCATCAAAGATACCCACACCTCCAGGTTGGTGGCAAAGCACGAAGCATCAGAGACTATCCATGTGCAACTAACAGTGGGTAAAACTGCCTTCCAGTTTATAGCCTGCTACAGACCACCCTCCCAAACCCAGGAACCCCACTTGGCCTTCTGAGAACACTGGAAAATATGAAGGTCTCTCCAAACACCATTATATTGGGCGACTTCAACTACCCAAACATAGACTGGGAGCAGTACTCTAGCTCCAACACCCTAGCCCAAAGGTTCCTAGAATTTATAAACTCAAATGCTATGGAACAACTTGTTACCACTCCCACAAGAGGGGAAAACATACTGGACCTGATCATCACCAACATGGGGACTCTATGCTCCAGACCAGAAGTGTATCCCTCACTGGTAAGATCAGACCATAAACTAATCTCACTGGATATTCACATCCCGACCCCACCCCCTGCCCAGAAAACCACAGTGAAAAACTTCTCTAAAGCAAATTTCACACTCCTCAAAACCGAGGTGGAATCCTTCAAAGCCCCCGGGCCTGTGGAAAATACGGCCCAGACCGCAGAAAAAACACATTCTATGAACACCTTCAGGAATGCATGGATCATGCGATCCAAAATAAAACCAAGACCCAATCCTCCAAAGGCAGACGTCCTGTCTGGTGGACCCCAGCCATCAACAAACTATACAATAGAAGGAGGAAGCTACTAAATGACAGAGCAAAATCCCAAAAAGAGAAGGCATCACTGATCAGTATTAGCAAAAAACTACGGGCACTCATAAAATTGTCTAAGGCCAGCTTCGAGAGAAAAATTGCACAGGACACTAAGCATAATCACAAGGCTTAGTTATGTTAGGAACCTGGGTGGTAATTCCCAGATATGCTCAGAATTAGTCCAAAAATGACAAAAAATACACCAAACCCACAGACATTGCCAACATCCTAGCTGACAGGTTCAGCGCAAACTCCCCACCAAAAGGGCAAATATCTATCCCAGCAGAGTGCTGCCCCCCTGACATCTCAGATGCTCAAGTAAGAGCTGCCCTCTCCAAAGCAAAAAACACAGCATCAGTGGGACCAGACGGTGTCCCGGGCTGCGTCCTACATGAACTCCAAGAAGAGCTAAACCCAAACATAAAACTACTGTTCAATCTCAGCCTTACTACAGGATATGTGCCCAAAGAGTGGCATACAGCAACAGTGGTCCCTCTCCATAAAGGTGGTGCCTCAATGGATCCTGGAAACTATCGCCCCATAAGCCTGACTAGCTTGGTCTGCAAAGCTATGGAAAGGATCATCATGGACCTCATAAATAAAGATATTGGGGACCCACAGACACTGGATCCTACCCAGTTTGGCTTTAAGGGCAGATCCTGCCTCTTAAACCTGGTTGATTTCTTTGAAACAGTCACCAAGGCCATTGATGAGGGGAAGGTGGCCCACACAGCCTACCTGGACCTCACAAAAGCCTTCGATACAATACCCCACACACATTATAGATAAGCTCAACAGCTTAAATATAAACCCCTATGTCACTAGATGGATTGCAAACTGGCTCAAGGACAGAACCCACATGGTTAGAATTGCTGGAGCCATGTGAGATTCCAAACCAGTTACAAGTGGTGTCCCACAAGGCTCAGTCCTGGGACCTCTCTTGTTCGGTATATATTTCTCGGAGGTACAGGCCAACACGGAATGACTGTGGCTGACCAAGTTCGCAGATGACTGCAAACTGGGCGCCATAATCGACTCTCCAGCCGACACAAGCATCCTCCAAAAGGGCCTCCTAGAAACAGACAACTGGTGCCAGAGCCATGGCCTCAAGCTAAATGCCAAAAAGTGTATAGTCATCCCCTTTGGCAAAAACAAAGTGCCCACAAATTACCACATAGGTGGTAATCCATTAAGTACAGAAGAAGTAATTAGGGACCTGGGGACCCAAGTTGATAGCAATCTCTCATTTGACAACCATGTGGCCAAAGTGGTTAGAAAAACATTTTATATAGCCCACCTAATCATGAAGGGATTCACATCTAGATCAGGGGAGGTCATCGTGCCTTCTTCTCATCCCTCAACAGGTCCATAATTGAGTACAATGCCCCTTTTGGGATGTACCTTACCAGACACTTGCAGCAACTGGCAAGACCGCAAAAGTACCTCACCAAGAGGATCAAAGGGCTCAAACAGATGCCATATGCTGCCCGGTTAAAGAAACTCCAGCTCTACTCAGTGGCATACCGCCTGTTCAGAGGCGATCTGTCCCTGATGTATAAAGCCATGTCCAACCCGGAATTAATGGACATGCTGCACCTCAGAAAATCCAAATCCCATTGAGCTACGCGCTTGAGAGACTTGAACCTCAGCACTGAAATAAATAGGACATGCTGGAGGGACAGATTCATAACCCAGAGGCTCCCTTCACTCTGGAATAAAATCCCAGTCCAGGTTAGGCAGAGTCCCTCATTGACTCTCCAAAAGGAATATTGATGAGTGGATGGGAGATCGTAGGTTTACCCCGGGTATCACTTCTGTGTCACAGGCACAGTATACTAACCTCGAAAAAGGGCATAGCAAAATTTAAAATGGGTGGCGAAAGCCAGACACATTCTGGCTAGGCTTATAAATGCCCTAGGGCAGATAGCGTAGTATGAGCGGTGGTGCAGCGGTAGCATTATTGCCTCACAGCAAGAGGTTCTCCCATTTGATTCACGGCTGGAGTGTGGGGAGTGCCTTCTGTGTGGAGTCTGCATGTCCTACCCGCGGTTTGGTGGGCGTTAGAAAGACATGCGTAAATGGGCGTGCCTTCATTGAAGGTTGGACATCGAGCTGGCACCTCGGCATTCGTGAAAATCTACTGCCAATCATTAGCGGACCGGAGTTCCTCTGTGGTGATCTCTAACCAGGAAAAGCCGAAAGACACAACATATATGTATATATATATATATATATATATATATATGTATATATATATATATATATATATATATAGGTTTACTATTAAAATTACAAAATTAAAAAAAAAAATTTGTAATTAAATGTCGAGATGTATTGTAGAATACGCAGATTTTCGACTACTCAGAAACTCAGAAATCTGTAGTAATTGCCGAAATTGTCGAATTCGACATTTTACGGCAATTAACGACAATGCCACCCTTGCTGTAAATCCCTAATGTCTACAAATAACATCCTGTTTTTGCGGGGGGCCAGCCCCCGGCACCCCCCAACTATATATTCTCCAAAATCGCACTACAATGAGGAAGGGCATGTATTTCCCTAACAGCACTGTACCGCAATCTCTATACATCCCTTCAAATTTATATTAGCGAATGCACAGGCCATTCGCTAATATAAACGTTGAAGCATTCAGAATGTACTCGTATAAACTAGTTGAACATCTGTAGTTTGAATTGTTCATATGCGTACATTCTGACATCGAGATTTTTATGGTAAACCATATATATATATATATATATATATATATATATATATATATATATATATATACATATATACATACTATATGTGTGTGTATATATATATATGTGTGTATATATATATATATATATATATATATATGTGTGTGTGTGTCTATTTATATAGATAGAGATATAGAACTATATTTTATGCATGTGTGTATATATAGATATATATATATATATATATATATATATATATATATATTGTGTAGAATCCAATAGCGAACGACAGCATAAACCCACAATTCAAAAGCGTCTTCAAAAAACGTCTTCCAAGTAACGTTTTCAATTAAATCCACAGAGCGATGTAAAATGACTTGATTTAATGCTTTCACGGGTTATTCCCGCTTCATCAGACGTATTAATTAACTTGACTACTATAAATTATCTACACATATATATATATTTTTAATTACATAAATGGTTGAATTTATGCATGTAGTTATTATATTAGTTTTTAGATAGTATATTTTATATATTTGTCAATATATTATAATTTGTAAATATGATTTAGTTTCACATACCTATATGTGTAGATAATTTATAGTAGTCAAGTTAATTCATAGTACTGCCATATATTGAATGAAGCTATGAATTTTAAACATATTAAGTATTAATATATGATAAATTTTGACTGCTTGCTTCTATTGCGGAATGTCGAACAAAGTTATGATTTAAGAGATGTTACTTTGAATTTATTTATGCTGTATATATACTTTTACAATGGGTTTCCATAGCGTTTACATTGCTATACTGTTTTTAGGTTCTGGTGCTTTAAAACTGCAAACCCCTACTAATTGGGATTAATTAAGTATTTTAAATTTTTTATATAAGAAAGTAGGTTGGTTCACTAACTGTTTTGATACGTCTGATGAAGCGGGAATAACCCGTGAAAGCGCTTACGTTGTTTGTCCTGTGCTGTTATTGTTGTGCATTAAATCAAGTCATTTTACATCGCTCTGTGGATTTATTTGAAAACGTTACTTGGAAGACGTTTTTTGAAGACGCTTTTGAATTGTGGGTTTATGCTGTCGTTCGCTATTGGATTCTACACAATTTTGTTCTTGGTTTGGGTTATTTGTGTGGTTATATATATATAGATATATATTTGTGTGTATATACGTTAAAAAATCAAAACACCGACCTCAAAGGATCAAAACTCAAAAAACAAATTGTGTCTTTTGGGGGCATTCGCCCCATGTGGTAGCTGTGCCCCCACACCCATTGTTTATTATACATACAAACTACAAGGTTGCATAATAGTGGGGAAAGGACAAATTCCCACTCCCTGCTGTTCTACAATGTCCCATAAAGTAACGAGAGCAGAATCAATCATATAACTATTCGATTCTGTCTGTTGCCATTACCAATGTTCGATTTTGACCATTTGACTGTATGGTGGATTACTGTGTGTGTGTGTGTGTGTGTGTGTGTGTGTGTGTGTGTGTGTGTGTGTGTGTGTGTGTGTATAAATTATGTCATGAAAGGTTGAAAGCTCAAAGAATTACAAAACACTGTGTGACTAAAGAGTAAATCACAAAACAGTGCATGGGGTAAAGAAGTATTTAGTATCTTTCTCAAGTATGCTAACCCTAACTGTAACCGTAACCCTTCCCCTGCCCCCTTACTCTAACCCTACACATTACATTGCTAAAAACCCTTTCCTTAACAATAAGACTACACAAGACCTCATAACACAGACAACACAAACCGTGCACAGCACTGCATCTATCCCATTACCTAACCCTAACCCATAAACACCTGCATTTTCACAACTGTTATAACACATTCTTGCACATCTTTACAACCACTGATTTTCATTTAAACATTAATTTTCCTACCACTTCTTACCTACAAAATAAACTAAACTCTGCCATATGTGATTCATCCAAATGAGCATTCACTCAGTTTTTTATTCTTTTTTTATACCCACAACAACCTTTCTTTCAAATGTGTATTCTGTATTCTACTTTTTGACTTACTGTGTGTGTGTGTGTGTGTGTGTGTGTGTGTGTGTGTGTGTGTGTGTGTGTGTGTGTGTGTGTATATATATATATATATATATATATGCATATATATATGCATATATATATATATATATATATATATACATATATATATATATATATATATATATATATGCATATATATGCATACATATATATATGCATATATATATATATATATGTGTGTATGTGTATATATATATATATATATATATATATATGTGTGTACGTATATGTGTGTGTGTGTGTGTGTGTGTGTGTATATATATATATATATATATATATATATATATATATATATATATATATATATATATATATAATATGGGTCTGCTTTGAAACATCTAAAACCTATAACATCTAATTTCATAACAGTGAGACCAGAACATCTAAAACTCATAACATCTAAAACCCAGAACATCTAAAACTCATAACATCTAAAACCCATAACATCGAATTTCATAACATCTAACATTACAAATCACAAGTAAATAACATCCACTCCACATATAACAATACCAAAACTACCAAACACACTTTTTACTACGTTTCTGCAGGGGGGGCAAGCCTCCCTGCACCCCCCACTTCCCCCTGTAAATTAAATATACCAACTTCAAGTCGCACTACAGTGGAAAAAAGTTAATTTCCTAACCCCACTGTTACTGTTTGGTAGTTTGGTGTCGTATGTCGTTTTGATTTCTACTGTTAGATGTTATGAAATTCAATGTTATGGGTGCTAGATGTTCTGGGTTTTAGATGTTCTGGTCTCAATGTTATGAAATTAGATGTTATGGGTTTTTGGATTTAGGATGTTTTGAAGGGAACCCATATAGATATATACATATATATATATATATATATATATATATATATATATATATATATATACACACACACACTCAAAAAATGTCCTTCAGCTTTTCCCGGTTAGGCGTTGCCACAGCGGATCACAGGTCCGCTTATGACTGGCAGTAGATTTTACGGTATCGAGTTGCCAGCTCGGTGCCCAACCTTCAGAGAAGGCACGCACACTTTCACACACCTACCTGCATGTCTTTTTTTAAAGTTTAGTCGATCGCAGGGAGGACATATAGACTCCGCACACAAGGCACTCCAGCCGAGAATCAAACCAGAGAGCATCTTGCTGTGAGGCGACAACTTTAACTGCTGCACCACTGCAGCCGATATATATATATATATATATATATATATATATATATATATATATTTTTATATATATATATATATATATATATAGTGGATATAAAAAGTACACACACCCCTGTTAAATGCCAGGTTTTTGTGATATAATAAAAATGTGACCACAATAAATTATTTCACAACTTTTCCCACCTTTAATGTGACCCATAACCTGTGCAATTCAATAGAAAAACAAACAAATATGTTAGGGGAAAAATATAAAAAATAAAAAAACGTACAATAAGCTGCTGGTTGCATAAGTGTGCACACCCTTAAACTAATAGTTTGTTGAAGTACCTTTTGATTATAGGTACATAGATATATACAAAAAAGTTCCGCTTAGGCAAACAGCAACTCGGCGCTTTATTAACTTTAAACGCTAAAACACTAAAATATTACAAACGTTTTTCGTTTAAACCAATGTTTAAACTTCAGAAATTGGCAAACATTGGCTTACTTTGATGCATTTGCTTATATAGGAAACAGTTAGTTAGTGCCCGCCAAAATTTAATTTGCCATAACAATTCACTTTTCTCTAAAAGTAAATTGAATGGACCCCCTCTCATATCTTGCTTAATTGTAACTCTAAAGGAATAGTGTATTTAGCCTCTTGTCAATGTTGTCCCTGTTTCTACATTGGAAAGACAGAGCGGAAGCTAAGAGATAGGGTGTATGAGCATGTAAGAAGTATTAATTTACAAAAAGAAGACAATGCTCTTTCAAGACATGTTATGGAATACCCCAATCACAAATTTTGCTTTAAAGTCATTTTTCAACTTAAGCAAGATATGAGAGGGGTTCCATTCAATTTACTTTTAGAAAAAAGTGAATTGTTATGGCAAATTAAATTGAATGCGTTCACCTACCCAGGTCTGAATGAAAAATGCTCAATAAGTAGTTTGTTAAAATTAAGAAGTTTAGAAAGATAATTAACTATACATAACAACAGTTTAAAAATAAAAAACAGGTTATAACATTTTTTACATTTTTTGTATATTTTTTGTATGTTTATATATTTGTTTACAATATTATATATAATACTAACACTTGAAGCGTTGCATAAAGTGAACAACTTTGCGATAGAATGCTTATTTCATCCCATGCCAATTAAATTTATATAGCTATTGACATGTAAGATATTCTGTATTATTAATATTCATTTATGTGGCAAGTAGGATTGATTTCAGGTTATAAATATAATTATACATATGGAAAATTGCTAATTGAATACCAGGTAATATTCAATCCTATTGATTATTTCATGAGTTAGTTGATGAATTTATGTATAAAGCACAAATTTATATACATATAAAAACACAAAAGAAATGTTCACTTTCAATTTATAACATGAATTGTTCATAGTTTTCTATTAGTGATTGCTTTGCTCAATACGCTGCACATATTTAAGGTTTTATTAATAATATTATCATTTTTAAAATTAATTATTTTAAAATGAATTATTCCAAAATGAACAGTCAGGATGTTTTATCTAGTAAGAACATGTTCGTAAAACGAATGACACTCATTTTTATTGCTATTTGTTTCTTATTTTAAAATTAACGTTATAAACGTATACAGTGAAACAAATTTAATACCTAACCCAGGAAATATTATTTTAGAATAAAATTAAAATAGATAATAAAATTTTATTTAAATAGTTTTTATGTTTAATGTAAAAGTTATATTTGAAAATAAAAACTGTGACTTTAAAGATTTTCTTAGTGGTTTGAATTTTGGCGGGCACTGACTAACTGTTTCCTATATAAGCAAATGCATCAAAGTAAGGAGGTGTTTGCCAATTTCTGAAGAAGTTTAAACATTGGTATAAACGAAAAACGTTTGTAATATTTTAGCGTTTAAAGTTAATAAAGCGCTGAGTTGCTCTTTGCCTAAGCGGAACTTTTTTGTATTTTCAGTAGTACGGAGTTTTTTCTTTTCGTTGGTTTACAAAGATATATAGCTATAAATGTATAAAAAGGGTGTGTATTGAGGGTAGTTGTGCAGGGAGGTAGAGTCATGCACTTGAGCTGTTGGATAGTTGTACAGTGATCTTGTACCATAACTTGGTTGACATTTTGCAAAATGTATGCATCACAAATCCTCCCTTTTTCCTTCATTACACTGAGGAATTGGTACAGACTATCTGGCTGGTAATTCAAGTCAGGTTCTCTTCCACAAATTTTGATGTTTAACAACCTTAGAAGGGTTACTCCATATCTTCTATTAATGATACAGAATCATTGGCAATCATTATGATTCCTTATTTTTTCTGGACATTGTCTTACTGAGTTCATTACACTCTTACATGTTATAAGAAGTCTTTTACATTTCTACCTCTTCCATCCACTTTTCTCCTTCCAGTCACCTTCCTTGCTGTGTTTCTCAAAATATGTCACATTTTGTTCAATTCTGATTTTTTTGATCAGAATTTTATTCATGACCGAAAACATGTTTTAAGGTAACAGAGATCCTTCTGTTGCGCTTCATTGTAACTTGAATCGAGGGAAGGCTCTTATCCAGGTTACATAGCTGTAACCTAACCTTCTGCTTTCTGGTTAAATATGTTTAATTTCCATAGTGACCTTTTTGGATGGAGTAGTACTACTGCTAAATTCCCTTTAGTTTTCCCTTCTTATATACTTAACACTAACATACAGTGGCCACCTCTCAAGTGCTGTCACCAAGATTTTAATTAAGGTCCTAATATCTGAGTTCAGATTGTTAGTAGCACAGAATTTGCAAGTGACTTGGTGTCATTTCCTCTTTATTTAAACAATAACATTATTTTTACCTTGTACTCTGATACTAGTAATTGATCCCTTTTCATTGCCCTGTTGTATATCTGATTCAGTGTCATAGGTTCCCGGGATCATGGGTGTATACTTATACTGGACTAGCAACCACTGACAAATTTATAAGCCTAGAAATGCAATCCAAATGTATCCTATGAGCCATTGTGCCTTAGAGGTTATTTTAAGGGGTGCATCTTAGTTAGGGCATGATTTAATGTCCGCCTCTATCCATCAGAGATATAGATGTCAGATCAGGGGTGAATTTCTGATATCCTGTCCACTGGTCCAGGTTGCACTTGAACAGGGTTTGAGAAGGGCTCTGCTTCACATGGATGGAAAGCCTGTCACATAGAATGGGGATTCTCTGAGATATGTACCTGTCCCTGCAACATGTCCTATTTAAGTCACAAGCAACATTTAAATCCATAGATCTAGTAGTTCTGGTGATTTTTGTTTTGTGGATATGCAAAAGGGACATCAGAGCAGGATCCAAGGTTGCATTATGTGCCAGGCATAAATCACCTCTCAGCAGTCTGTAGAAAAGAGAGTATAGAGATACGGCTTTAAGGAGATCTGCATAGGACATAGTGTTTATGCCCTGTATTCCTTTTATGAGGAACCTCTGCAGACATTTCAGTTGTTGCATGTGCCTGGTTAGGTACATACTGAAAGGGGCATTATACTCAGTGATGGGTCTGAGTACAGTGGCCTGATGACTTCCCTGGACCCAGATGTCATGCCCTTATTTATAAGTTGAGTGACAGATAGTCTGGTTACTGTCGACATGAATCCCACATCCCTGACTACTGTCTACTTTTAGGGATATTTTATCAATGAGGTAGTTTTTCTGGGTGGCCAACTTCCAAAAGGTCCTATTATGCATCTTTTGACATTGAGTTTTAAGGTGTGGCTTTAGCACCAGTCATTTGTCCTGTAAGATATTGGTATATTGGGGGGTTTATATAATTGCTCTTGGCTTGCAGTCATCTGCAAACTTGGTAAGCCAGATGCTCTTGACATACATTGACCTTGACGTCTGAAAATCAGATGCTAAAGAGGAATGGACACAGCACAGACCCTCAGGGGAACTCCACTGGTGACAGGCCTTTTTGTGGAAGTGGCCTCTCCAATCTTAATTTCCTGGGTCTTGTCAGTGAGCCAACTGGCTATCCAGTGAGTTACATAGTGGTTTATCTCTAATTCCATGAGTTTGTTTACAATCCCTGAGTGAGGCATTATGAACTGTTTACCAACAGTTCATGAGTCAAGGTATGCTGCATGCACCATTTCACCCTCATCAATTGCCATGGTGACCTTATCAAAGTAGCCTACCAGGTTCAGTAGGCATGACCTGCCTTTGTTGATATCAAACCTGGTTGAGTCCAGTATCTGACTGTTTCCTATGTCATTGTTAATCATTTCCATGATAATTCTTTCCATACCTTTATGTTTGAGACTAGTCAGACTAATGGGTCTGTAGTTCCCAGGATTCATTGATGGTCTGTCTTTGTGCAGAGGAATGACTGTAGTAGTCCTCCATTCACATACCATGAAGCCTGCGCAGAGGCTATGGTTGAATAGTGAGATCAGTGGCCCTGATAGGTCATAGTTCTGGCTATTTAGGAGTCATCCTGGGATATTATCAGGACCCACTGAAGCTGTATTCTTGGCCTTAGAGAGTGCATCTAAGACATGCTTCCTGCTGATAATTGGAGGGGTTATGTTAGATGGTATTTTCTGGAGAGTGGCTGAGGTGAGAGATGAGTAAAGTTGGAGCTGAATTTGAATTTGGTTCTGTGATCATGGCTCCATTTACCAACAGTTCAGCATACATGTGCTGCCTTTGAGGTTATGGACATAGCTAAAGAAGGCCTTACATGTATCCTTGGCCTGAGACATTATTTTTACCTGGAAATTTGCTTTGTTGGACTTAATTAGGCCTCTTACTTGTTTAGTCAGTTTGAGAGAGTTTTTAAATTTGTTGGTGTTACATTTCCTAATTTTAGCCATGACTTTTCTTTTGTTGTACAACTTGTTTAATTTTGTGTTCTACCTGGGTGGTTTGTTTTTTTAGTTTGTTTTGGGCTTCTGGTAGGCACAGCAGCCTTTGTGCAGCCATTGACATGGTTGTACAGGGTTTCTTTGAATAATTCTGCAAAAGCTGCTATGTTATCTGAGTTTGGAAGGGCTTGACATTTTGGCATTATCAATTAACAAAAGGTAGTTTGCCTTGGAGTAGTTTTCAACTGTCACAAGGTTTGCTGGGGTTCTTATTTCGAAGGAGACTGCTCTATGGTCTGACCTTACCTGACAAGGCATGACATGATGGTGTTCTCCCATATTTGTGAGTACCAGGTCCAATATATTTGTATCTCTAGTAGGTGTATGCACTAACTGGTCCAGGCTGTTGTGTTTACAAAGTCTAGGAATCTCTGCACCTGCAAATTTTGAGGTCATGTAGGATTCCCAGTTTATAGAGGAGTAATATAATTATGACATTTGTTTGAATGGTGAGCGTTTCCAATAGGTCTAAGTATGAGCTATGGGCTTCATGTGACATAGAGGGTAACCTATAGCTTACTAGGATGTTGTATGGAACTATGATAATCTAGACATGGAGGAACTCCAGTGAGTCATCCTGTTTAACCAACCTAAAGGTATGCTTGATGTAGATCAAGACATCTCCACCTTTAGTCCCTGTCTCTGTAGTTGCTGGCCTAAATGTGTGGAAGACACTGAATTTTTGCACTGCCGGAGTATGCTCTGCATCTTTAGACCATGTCTGAGTAACCGCACAGATGTCTGCATTCTCCCTGGTTTGGAGAGTTTGGAGACTGGAACTTCTTCTTTAGACTCTTAGCATTGCACAGTTACACCTTTACATTTGCTTGGGTATATTTTGCTATGTTTCTATGGAGGAGAGCAATATTTTAACCAATATTTGAAAATCTAGAGGGACATGTGCATATCATTCTTGGCAAAGCAAAGTGTCTTGTTAAACATGTCATAGGTAGGTACTAGGCTATTGGCCCTAGGGCCTATATACGCCTAGCCAAATGGTACCCTGGCTTTTGCTACCCAAGAAAATAATTTTCCTGTGCCCCTATCAAGCAGAGCCACAGAAGAGATCCCCAGGGTGAAGTTCCTATCTCCCATCCAATCATCAAGATTTTTCTTGAGTGCTAATGAGGAGCTTTGTTTGATATAGATAGGTAGTTGTTCCGGAGTATGGGAAGTCTCTGGGACAGGAATATATCCCTCCAGCATGTTCTGCTTATTGTGGTGACAAGGTTTAGGTCACTAGAGCGTGTAGCTCAGAGGGACTGGGATTTCTTTACGTGGAGCATGTCCAACAGCTCTGGGTTTGACATGGCTTTGTATGTTAGGCAGAGATCGCCTCTGAGTAGGCGATATGCGACAGAGTAAAGCTGGAGTTTTTTGAGACAGTTTGCGTAGGGCATCTGTTTGAGGCCGGTAATCCTCTTTATGTCCTCCCATATTGACAAATATTGTACTGAACTATAATGACACCAAAAACAAAGCAAGTTATTAAAGTTAGTCATTCTCTGTTTGTGTTGGGGCATCCTTAGTGAAGGTAGAATGCTGCTCAGTGCTAGGCATATACTACGCAGTTATATATAGTCTGAGAGCTCCCTACTGTCTCTCTTCATATGGGCTAGGGAGGTATGTTTCAGGTCACTTACACCTACATGGACTATGACCAAATTATACTGGTAGCTGTGGTGCAGTGACTTAAGTGCATGTGTAACTTGGTGGATCTTGGCCTCTGATGGGCAACTGACTGTTATTTTCTCCTCGTTCAGTCTGGTGAGTGGGGCATTAATATATCATGCAATGGAATCTCCAATGACTAAAGTCCTGGCTAGTGCATTTGCTTGCCTTATGGTCTTGATAGTTGAGTCACCATAGGATGTGGCTGTTTGTGCGGGGTTAGGTGTTGCTGTGGTGTTTTTTGGGTTTGCTGAGGATAATTTTGGCAGATGGAATGTATAGGAGGTCTTTGGGGTTTGGGAAGTTTGTGTTTAAGTGCCTCAGCAGATGTAGACAATGTGTGGTGTGCATATTATGTGTTCTGGGTGTAGCGTATGTTTCTGACAACCAGATTGTTATGAGTGTTGATATGTGAGAGTATTGCCGCCAGAGACATTATGTATATAAATCTCTTGCATAATGTATTTGTTTCTTTGAGAATTAAATGATTGTCAGTGAACATTAGACAATTGTTACATTGTCATAATATTCCAATATCCATCAAACTGGCTGTGGAGAAATTGAGAAAGCGCATATCCATAATATCATGTCCTTTGTTGGATGAGCTACAGGGGTGCAGTGCATGGGGATTAATAGTGGGCCTACTAAGGGTGTTTTTGGGTTTCGAGTCTAGACTTGGCTATATAATATTAAATTCAAGGGGGTCGTACTCATCAACACACAGACTAGATGTAGTGTACTACTCAATGCACAAAGTGATTGCATTGCAGGTGGTTTTATAGGTAAAATTTGGTTTCATAGGCACGTGCTGGGCTAGCTGCCCTTGCAGGCTATTTTATGCCTAGTCAGTTTCCATTCACAGGTGAGACTCAAACCCTGTACCTTGTGTCTATAAGGTAAACACTTTAACAATTATGCCAAACCTCAGTCCTAGATTTCTAGTAGTTCTAGTTGGCACTACTAACCACCACTGTACAATAAGCAGCGCTGAAATGCGCCTAATTAATACAGGCCTTTAAACAACATGAAACTAACTTCTAAGCCATCTGGCCAATAAAATTACTATGCTTACAGCTTGCTTATGTGTTTCTCAGCTCAGATAGACCAGGCTACCACCTGCTGCCACTAGATGGAATATCCCAGTCCTTTTGATGTAAAACACAAAAAGGATTGCTTGAAAGTAGAATGCTACCAAAAAACAACTTAAACTACCTGGACAAGGCAATTGACAGTACTGGGAACCTTTAACATACGTACAAAAATCAGCAAATAAAGCAGTAGCACCCTGAAACAATTACGTGAAATGCAAAACAATAGTATGAATTTCTTATCTGTCAAAGGTGGAGTAGGATTAATTCAGAACCTTCTCAGAGTGTATTGAGGGTACTGAGCAAATGGCAGCTTTGGGAAAAAGTGCAGGAGACAATTTGTGGTAAGGGAATTTTACTCAAGAGCAA
The DNA here is from genome assembly GCF_019279795.1 of Protopterus annectens. Taxonomy (NCBI): domain Eukaryota; kingdom Metazoa; phylum Chordata; order Ceratodontiformes; family Protopteridae; genus Protopterus; species Protopterus annectens. The sequence continues at coordinate 1,113,089,721 of NC_056727.1, forward strand.
TACTGGCTTGCTGGGTGGGCACTCAGTATCATGAATCTATGGAAAACAGTGGGTGGGAAAAGTACTTAAATAGCTTACACAACTGACAATGGGGTTGGAAGCGGGAGACACAGCCTTTTATGGAAAAATTCAAGCTGCAAGTTACAGAGATACTCAGTTGCTAGATTTCTCTGTTTATATATGTAAGGAGGAAGTGCTCCCACACCAAACCTCAATGGCCACACCAAATTCCAGGGACAGTGATATATAGCATTAAGAAAGCAACAGTAATCAATCAGTAAGATCAGTTAAAAAAAAAAACTTCTAACTTGGCCCCCAGGTCTGGAATCACAGTCTCACTCTCACTGCAGCTGTCTTTGACCCTGAGGACTATTTGCTTCTTTTAACAAAGGAGATAAATTGAAAGAAACAAAATATTTACTTATGAAAAGCCAAGTAATTTACTTACAAGCCAGAGATTAACCAAGTGCAATATAGTTCTTCCTCTTCTGGAGTAGTTCTTACTTTTCTGGAGTGTCAATGCTACCTCTTCCTGTAATGTCTACTAAGTACTAATAATTTTGTACTGACATTCTTTTTCCTTCTCTTCTCTTCTGACTCCTCTTCTTTGGTCTTACTTCCTAGCATCTGCCTGTTCTCCATTTCCAAAACTAACTGCTTTATACAATGTTCCCCTCTTCCTATCCTCATGCTGACCTTCCTTCTAAATCTCCTTCTAATATACCAGAAACTTTTTTCAGTCCCTGTTTTTATCATTTGTTATTTCTTGACCTGTCTATTAGTGTTCTGTCATGCAGTGCTTTCTCTAACTTAATTTCTTCACAATCAGTTTCCCAACTTCATTCCCTTCCACTTAATGAAAATTCTTCACCTTTTTATCTCCTGTCTGTATGTCCCTTTTTGTATCAATATGTTTTGATATCATTACACACGTAACATGGTATGTGACGTAATTTACTATTCTGTTTCTTCCATCCACTTTTCCTCCTACCAGTCACTTTCTTTGCTTGTCTTTATCAAAATATCTCGTGTTTAATTCTGCTTTTATAGTCCTTTGTCATAATCCCCCCCAACAGATACATTTGCTTACTCATTGCAGCCTTGATGCCATCCCACCAAACTAATCTGTCACCACTGTCCTTCACATTTTTTTTCGTCAGTAATTGTTCTTGAAATATGTCCTGACCATGTAGCTTTCTCTACTTTCATTTCTTCCTACTTTGTTCTTTCACCTTTTCCTCCCTCTTCTAGCTTGGTTACTTATGTGCAGAGAAGTATTTAGGGTGGGTTAAAGGGACAGCTGTTCTGTGGGCAAAGTGGTGTTAGGTAGCACAATTGGGAGATGGCATTTGGTCGATGGTGAAGTATTGACATTTAGCACATTTAGCACTTCTTGTGTGATATCAGCTGTAGAAAACCACTTGCTACAAATGCAGCAAGCAGTTTTCTACCGTATACAAAGGGAAACTACTTTTTTATCTTCTGAATTTAAAGTTGAGAGGATCTCTAGGTCAGGGGACAGCCCAGGGTGCCAGAATTGTCAGCTATGGATCTGCTTATGTGTAATCATATAAACTTCACTGTCTTGTTTCTGTCCCCATCACTATATCCCATTCTTAAAAACGTCTGTCTGACTTTCTTGTTCTTCCTTTTCCATAGTATGTTATATCACTTTGGAGTAGTGATCTTGACATACATACCATTCCTAATTCTGTCCACAAACATATAATTAATTTACACTGCTTGTTACTGAAGTCTGTCTCACACACCCAATAAGATTCTGTTTGAAGCACTGTCATAAAATACTCCCTTATGACCCTTGATTTTACTTTTTTTTGACAGAATTCCAGGTTTTTATGAAAAAGTATCTAAGGTCACTAGACAATATTTTTGTGACTGTAACATGCCAGAAGAAACTAGGGTGAAGAAATACATAATTTTCGTATGCTGAGATCATGTTTGCAGCTTGCTGCCATTGCCAAGGAAGATGCACCCCTAGCCTCTTGATATGATCCAGCCACACTTGATATAGGACAGGTCCTTCATGTACTGCACTGGAGGCTTGTTAGCTGTCTACTAATGTAAATAAAATCCGTCTATAGTTCATGTAGTAAGTACCATATTGTTAGCAAGTTGGTTATTGACTACAAAAGAAGAAAGCAAAGCCAAATCCCACTTTCAGGCATTTGAAGTACTTTGGCTGCTTTATAGCCCAACAACACATTCTTCAGGTGTGGTTAAAGTTGCCTGATGGTTGCACGCCTCCCCACACCCATTGCATGTTTTACTGTAAATAACAAACTTTGTATTTGTTCTTTCTAATTTCTTTTGAGCTAAAGCATTACTTTCAGTGTACCGCTTGGTATCACTGAGAAGAAACCATTACTCTATTTAGTAACAAACCTGTTCAGTTGCATTTTAATCCTGTGGAAGTTCCTCCACCCGATTGTTCAGAAATGTCACAAATCTTAATCTTTTATACCTGTGTTCATATAGCTTATAATGTTGTAGCTGCTAAGAAGCTGTGAAGTCTGTTCTTAATAAACCTGTTCAGTTGCATTTTAAGCCTGAGAAAAGCTGACCCACCTGACTCCTGGTCCCTGCAGTGTGTAATGCTATAGTTACCAGTATCATTAGTATGTTGCTTTCACCTGTACAAACTAATGTATCTCCTTTTATACATGTACCTCTGTTTTTTATGTTGCATTCATATATGTATGTATGTTGCTCTCAGTGCTACTAGTATTAGTTATCTGAATGGAGGGGAAGGACAGGAAAAAAAGATGGGAGAGCAAGTACCACAGTAATTGTTTAAAAATATTTAGCATCTTTCTACCTGTTCCTCCCTCTGTGTCATTCTACACCTGTTTTTCTCTCTGGCCTTCTAAGCACTACAGTTCAAATATATAAACTGGGAATGAAACTCTTAACTTGCATTTGCTTAATCTTGTGCCCTGTGTTAGTAGTTCTTAACTGTATTTCTGTCCATCTATGCATTGTATTGAACCTTTGGAAGAGGGCTGCAGAGTGGTTTCACTAAAGTCTGTTGTATGTGTGACGCTCCTGCACTGGCCCAGTAATCAAGGAGCCTCAGTCCTCACCACTGGCAGCAGTGAGGGACATACACAATGGGAGAATGACAAGTACACACACAGTAAAGTACAATTTGCCTTAAGACAGTCAGTGATCACAGTCAGTCTGAGGCTGGATTCTGCCTCTTCCTCCAGATCCCCAATAAGACTCCCCACTGGCACAGCTATAGGGCTAACATCTCGGCTGAGTGGTCAATCCAAAACCTCCAGCACCCTCTCCATCCAACCAGTGCTTCGTGTCCCTACACACACACACACACACACACACACACACACACACACACACACACTTTAAAATTTGATTTATATACAAACACAGACATTCCTAGGGAAGACTGGCACAGGCTTACTAGCTATTCCCCCTTCTGCCCAGACTACAATGTCATTATCACTGCCACGCCACCAACCAACTCTTTATCAGCTACTCTAGGGCCCTTGGCAAAGGGTGTCCAATCCTACTTTGTAATGTTACTATTAATCCAAATGGTAGTTTTGACCAAGCAAGGCTAATTAGGAATGGCCTGTATGGTGTCACCAAATGCATATGCAAGTACTTTAAGAGCTTAAATATGCCTCACAAATATCAACTACAAAGACAGGTTTAAATATATTTAATAATAAAAGAACAAGACAATACTCTGAAAATAAACACAGTTACTTCGGAGTTCAGAATCACAGGAAATATTTTAAAACAATATTGCAGGACAGTCTCAAATACAGACATCTAAACTAATCTTTACTATATTCATATATATATATATATATATATATATATATATATATATATATATATATCTAAAAGAGATGCTATGCCTAAATCTTACCTACAGAGCAAGCAAATACAGATGTTGATGAATGGATGTTTCAAGGTCAAAGACAAAATACAAAATGCACAGTCTCTCTCTGAGAGAGTTCTTAAATCAATATCATATTTTACTGCTGGGTTATCCTGGATGACATCACTGTTTGTCACCTGCCTTCAGTTCCCAGGCTAAGCAGGAACTTGAACAGAATTTTAACATCCCTGTGTGAGAAATACATATCTCTCAGTACAGTTGCTAGAAAGTCATAAAGCAATAAAACACTTTACATTTTAAACCTAGTAATTACTTCTTTCCAAGACAATAGAAAAAACTTCTAGCTCTAGACATCCTGTCTTCTTGCTGCATTGAAACTAACTTTGATAGCACATCTAAAGCACTTAATTTCAATTTATTTTCTTGAAGTTTTGTAAGTTAATCTTCTATGTTTCAGCAGGTTATGCTGTGGTTACATTCTTGAAGCTCAGTACATAACATCCAGTTCTGTATAAGTCATATGAATATTCACAAGTGACATAGACTTATTTATAATATTCTAGATAGCTGGGCTGGCAGTGTCACAGACTGAAATAAAAACAAAAGTACAAATTTTCTATAGCCCCCATGACCCCTGCACCAGTGTTCATAACAATCAGTCCTATGGTTATGCATTTCCGGGGTATGAGTTATCTTTGCCTGAATTCCCTAGAAGATGTCAAAGTTTGATCATTTCATTGAAAACCACAAGTCATACGGGCATTTTGTGGCCCCTTGACTTGCATCCTCAGTGAAATGCACACATATCACTCTGTTTAAAAGTATTGTCTTTCTTTGGCTCTGCTGTATCTTCCTTTGGCTGATTGTCATTTTCTTCCTATTCTATGTTATCCCATATTGCAGTCTAAATGACTACTGCTGACTTCCTCCCTTTCAGTATCATGTTCTTTGCTTGTTTTTTTCTACCACACTAATTTAGCCACTTAGTTCATAGGTAGTTCAGGAGACCATTATGGTGTTTCGTCCAATTTCCCAATTGCCCCAAAGTACTGTCTGCTTAAGTGACTTGCTCAAGATCACACAGTAGGCAAATCCGGATGGAAATATTCAAACATTGTACCCTTGACACAGGAAATAGCTCATTAACAGGTCAGAGATTTAGTTCTATGCTCTAACTGCCAGACTTACGTGGACTGTGTTATGATTTGAACATGCAGCCCTCTGATCTACTAGTCATATAATTGTTGCGTCATTATGAAATAGTTCTCTTCTGCATTTTTTAACCTTCAGGCTGTCAGTCACACTACCTTTGCTGCACATTTGCTATAGACACATATTCTGTGGAGAAGGATAATATAACTGTGGTTCAGTGCAGCAGCTTTTAGTTATTGTGTCTGTTGCTCAAGCAACGCAGTCAGTTAGTCTACAGCTAGTATGCGCAAACACATTTATGTGCACATGTAGTATATAGCTCATATAAAACGTTCCTTTTCTTTCAAGTTTCATCTTAGGCTAAGACAACATACAAGTTTGAGAAGAGATAATTATTTAGTAATAGATGTTACTTTTCAAATGCACATACTGGCTAGCTAGTGTTGGCATGATTGTTTCTGAATCAACATCTTTGCACCTTTTACCTCCATCATTTGTCACATTATTATTATGTACAATTCCTATATTTTTGACAGCTTTAACATATAGCTTAGCCGTATCACTTATCAGTGCTTATGTACTGACAGCAGTGATTTTCCATATTCATTTTAATAGCATTTCTGCTATTTCATGTTTTTACTTAATATGTACTATGAGCATTACAATAGGCATGAATAAGAAAACAGGAAATGAATCTGACAAAACAAACAACTGTGACACTGCCATGAATTAGCAGATAGACCAATGGAGAAAGAGTATGTTGGATAATACAGTAAAGGTCATAATAAGAAAGTAAAGCATAGTACAAAAAGAATTGCACAGAGAAATTGATATTGGTTGTAATAGTCTTTGCCCGAGTATTGCTTAACACCATTGCAGCAAAATGTTATCCCCCCATACCCATCTTGTCCTGTGACCCAAGCCACATGTTCCTTTCAAAATGGAAAACAGTTAATTGTAAATCTTTCCGGTACAGTTGATAGAATTTAAACTTGTTGACAATTAATAATAAATTGTCAATTCTTGTGCCCATTTATCAAGTTTGATTATAATGGCAGATTATTCTCATGATTTCTGTTATGATAGGAGTCTAAGTAGCACACATAAACAATAGAAGAGGTCTAACCTGCATGAGGTCTGTACTGCACTTGATTTCTGCTGGACTTCTCTGTACCACATGACATGCAAATTACTGTAGCTAGCTTATTAGCTTTAAATGTGTGTGCCCACATGACATGCAAATTACTGTAGCTAGCGTATTAGCTTTAAATGTATATGCCCACATATTTGTCATTCCACTTTTAAAAAGCTATATAACATCTATGGGCAGCATGTTTTGTACTATACAGATTGCTTTAAAATTAGTCTTAACACTATGTACAAGGCATGCCATAAGCAATTTATATCAAATATGAAACTTTCTTAGATAATATTAGGGCGGATAAAGTACAAATGAGTTGACAGAAAATCCGGGCAAAGGGTGTTTGGTGGTCATAAAAAGTCTAATATACAAAAATGAACTGTATTGACTGTTTATTGACTGTGTTGACAGTGCATGCCTTTTCCATATGATGCGGCTTGTCTAAGGACCTGTTAAGTACTAGGTCAAAAAGTGAAAATTAAACAAATAAACAAGCAAATGGATTGATAGGTAGATAATCAAATAAACTCCCTCGATAGGAGAGAGTTGATTATCCCAACTAATTGGGACCTAGGGTAGTTCAGATAATCAAACTGTTTGGATAAGCAAACAAATAATTGAACTGGATAAAACATTTCTAAAATCTTGTTTTTTCTACATGCAGGAATACACCTTTAAACTATTCAGCAATTTCAGTGGACAGAAAAGAGTATTTTTCACACACGAGCTGGCTACAAGCTCAAACATGCTCAAGCAAATACGTATAATGTTTGCATATTCAAACTTTTCGTGTAGGAAAAACCATAAACTTTGGAAGGCTGGTTCAAATAATTGACATTTCGGATAATTGACGTTTGCATAATCGACTCTTTACTGTACTTACTTCTAACGTCCTTCTCCACTACTCAGGCCTAAAGAATGCTCACTCTTATTCATCTCCTCTCCTTACTTTCGTACTTCTAACTCCAGGTTTAGTCCCTTCTACTCTAGCATTTATTTCTTCATCCTCTCCCTTCTGTTTCCCTCTGTAAGTAGTAGTTATTGTAAATACTCCATCATTTATAGAAATATTCTGATACCAGGCATCTGCAGATGATGTCTTACTAGTGTGTGTTTTGCTTTTCACTGTAATGTAACCTTTATTATGGTAATTATTTCTCATATTGTACATGCTAAAGTACATATCAATTTATTTTTGTTATTCTCTCTTCCTGTATCTTTCTGGACCAAACCTGAAAATAGTCACGCAGGATCAGTGCCCTACTGTAGTTAACAAATGTAAGCTAATCAAACAAACAAAATAACTAAATTCTTCCTGATTTGCTGAGGTAGAGTTCTAGAGTCTGAAGGTCACCTGCATTATGTTGTAAATGTTTGAAACTCTTAAGTGTTGTCTGTGTAGATTTTTGAATATTCAGTAGCACATACAGTGCCACATTACCTACTTGTAGAAAATCCTTACAAAAGAAATGTTAACTTTTACTGGGTGATTAAACCCCATTTATCTCTTAGAGCTGCATTAATAATGAGATACACCATTACCTTTTCTTCATAACACCATGTCTGTTAAACCATTGCAGGCACATTTTTATAATTTGTTTGCTGGGTAATCAATACTTTTCAGTAGTGACTTGGAATACTTTCGATATAAGTGACTTTCTGAGAGTCAGACAGCAGGCAAGTGAACTTTGAGGGATTACAGCTCAGGCATGTCAAATACTATCCTTTCCTTTCTGGGAGAAGATAGAAACCTGCTAGCAGTGCAGAGAGCATACTGTGAACAAGCACCAACACTTCACTCAGCTCGATGAAGAAATAAATATAAAAAGCTGTTCTTATTCACTTTAATACCAAAACTAAATAAAATTAAGCGCTTTTCATTTGGGAAATATCCAAACTTCTTCAGATGTAGAGCAAGAACAAAAACAGCCAGCCCAGCAAAAATCCACTCTATATCATGAAGAGTTAATTGATTAATTGCCTACAAGTGGATCACAGCACTCATTTAAAATTACACTTCACAGCTGCATTGTTTTGCTAACAAGACCAAAATGAACCTAAAGAAGTTGATGGAAACTACCATAAAACCATCCAACAGGCACGTAGGAATGTATAGGTGTGACGCATGCAAATATCGTATTTATATTAAAACAGGTAAAACATTTTGAGTAAGGAACCACAATTTTTATACTAAGGGCAAGTTCAATTGTAATTCCAGGTCAGTGGTATACCTTGCACAGTGCAATACCTGTCCGGCTTTCTATGTCGGTAAGACCGATCGTAGATTGCATGACAGGATTTACGAGCACATCTATGCTATTAGTAAACAAAAAATAGATAATGCTCTAGCTAGGCACTGTAAATATAACCACAGCCATGGTTTTAAATTTAGAGTCATAACACAGGTAGCTGCACATGAAAATGTGAGGTATTTAGATAGTAACATTGTTAAGTTACACCTCGAAGAACATGAATTGAAATGGCAGTTGTTACTAAACTCCTGTGCCCCCCTCCCCAGGTATCAATGAAATTTATTCTTTAGCAAGTATATTAAAATTAAAAAGCTTGCTTAGGTAAAAATGTTTTAGGTAATTTCCTAGGTATTTTCACATGCTATTCGGTTGGATGGTTGGGTATTTATTTTATTGACAAAGTATTAATATGAAATAATGAAGTCATGAAGTAACAAAAAAATTTATATTATGCTTTTATATACCTTGTTTTGTATAGATTATATTTTCATAATACTGCATATTAATTAGGTTAGGGATGGGTGTTAGATTTTATTACATATGCACATCTATTTATATTTATTCTTAGCAAAAGTAATAATTTCTATTGTGTCATGATGTCTGTAAAGTCTTGAAGTTTTTAGGTTCATTTTGGTCTTGTTAGCAAAACAATGCAGCTGTGAAGTGTAATTTTAAATGAGTGCTGTGATCCACTTGTAGGCAATTAATCAATTAACTCTTCATGATATAGAGTAGATTTTTGCTGGGCTGACTGTTTTTGTTCTTGCTCTACATCTGAAGAAGTTTGGATATTTCCCAAACAAAAAGCTCTTAATTTTATTTTGTTTTGGTATTAAAGTGAATAAGAACGGCTTTTTATATTTATTTCTTCATTGAGCTGAGTGAAGTGTTGGTCTTGTTCAGTGTGTTCTTTTCTTCAGTTTTTCGTTTGTCAGTTCATTTTTTACTTTAAGTGCAGAGTGCATGCCATGTTCTCACTGGTGTTTGTGTTTGTAATTACAGGAAAAGTGCTTTATTTGCTGGACATTGATGCAGCCCATCTACTGTCCTCCCTCAAGTGCTGCAATAACCTGCAACACAGTGGTTCAGATCTGTTTTTACAGGATAGTACTAAGAAATGAGTTACACCGATTTATGGATGGAAGAAACAAGCATAAAGTGGTCTTAGAAAGTCACAAATTTAAAAGAAGAGCATTAATAGCCTGGTTGGGTGTTGTAGCCTGGTTGGGTGTCGCACACTGCAAGTACGTTTCTTTTCTTTTTTATTGCACAGGGGCAGCTGTTGCTTTTGGACCAAGTGTATTGGAATTCTTGGGCTTTACAAAGTCTGGGATCACAGCTAAAAGTGTTGCATCTCATTTGATGAAATGGACTGCTACTATGTCTGGAGGAGGCGTACCAGCTGGTGGATCAGTAGCTAAACTGCAGAGCCTTGGTAAGTCAAGTAGAGACCTGGTAAATAAAATGCATTAATTTACTATTTCTGCAAGCATGCTGGATGTTTAGTAATAGTAAAGGTGGGTGAGCCAGGCTTGAGCTTGAGAGTAAATTTGACTTTGTCTAATGGTCTACCAAGGAGAATTGCCAGAAACGAGAGAAAGAGACAGACAATCCTTTCCCATTACCTTTTGAGACTGGAGTTGTAAGCTGAGAGAGCTCTTCACTCTTCATAAAGTATGGTCTCTGATGTTTAAGTATTGACTGGCTGCAGTTTCAGTGGGAACATTATCACTGAGCTGTTTTTTTTTTTTTTGCTATGTGTGTTCAATAAACTTCAGATTGGACCTGCAGGCTGTGATTGCTTTCTGTTAGGTCCAGTCTGAAAATGACAGTTTGCTACTGGTTAAGGAGCCAGTTGGGGTGGTCCATAGTGCTGACAGGAAAGCAATTTAAACTACCAGACTCCTGCTAGAAATTTCTACTTTCTGGATCTTTTCTTTTGTGTTTGAATGGGGAACTTCTTTTCCTTAAAAGATCTGTAGTATGTCTGGAGATAGTATTCCTGGTAGCCAGTGGGAGACGATTGTTTACCTGAGGAGCATGTAGGAATAGCCTGAGGAGTTGGACTCTTAGCTGAGCAACATAAAATGGAACCTTTTTACATTTGCATTTGCTTGGACCCTGTTGAAGAGCAGCAGGCATACACTTTCTTTTTATGCTTTCTGGAAGGACAGCCTACAGGTAAGTAGCATCTGCTTATAAAGGCCTGCAGTTTATGTTAGTAGCAGGAAGAGAATTGGATAAGTTTCAGGCTGAGCTATATTTTTTTAAAACAGGAAAGTGGACTGGCTGTAGGTTTACTTCAAGTGATCGAAGTTTCAGAACATCGATCATCACATCGTTGAAGACTAGATGATCAAAGTTCTGAAACACTGAAAGTTCTGAATGCAGAATGCCAAACAGCGCAGAATGGGAAATTTACTGATCTGATGTTAATCTTTGTTCATTCCTTACTGATGGGTTATCAGTTCCGTACTCGGAACAGAGCTGACCAATATCAAGCTCGCATCAGCCAAAAACTCTTGAGCCAAGGTCCTACCCAGAATGCTCTGCTCCTTGTTACCTCAGATCTCGTTTGCCACGTTGCTGTAATGCTGTGTCAAGCCACTCTCTCAGCTGTCTAAGTTTTGAAAGTTTATATATTGTTATTACTCTAAATTTTTCTCAAAAGCTTATTCTAATATTTTCCTACCATATCGCACACTTTAGACTCTCTCCATTTAGTCTTTTCCCTTTATTGCCCTCTTTTCTTACCTTGTGGTAATTCTCCATTACCCTCATTGGTAATCCTTCTTTTTCTCTTTTTACTCTTTTGTTGGGTAGCCCTTATTCTTCCTTTTGGTACTGTGCTTCTCCACACCAGTTATGTCGGATAAGAAAAGTAGCGTTGGTTTCAAGCAGTGCAAGGATTGCGGCCGTACGTTACCGCTTTCTGATGGCCATGTCTTATGTGTCTACTTGACTGTGGATCCTCCGTGTGGGATTTGTAAAAATTTCTCTACCAGGACTCTCAATGAGAGGAAGAATAAGTCAATTTTGAAAGGTCTCCTGAAGTCTCCTTTTTGTGAGGCTATTCCTGGGTCTGAGGGCTCACCCCCTCCTGTTAAACCCCCGCAAGAGGCGTTCTTCCTCTTCTTCATCTAAGTCACTCCCTTCTCCCTCTGGAGATCATAGGGAGTCGACTCACAAGAAGGTGAAATTGACTACTACTCCGGTGCTGCCCCCTGTGACCATGTCGGCTCCAGGCTCGGCACAGCCCCAAATGATTCTGACTATAGCCATGTCTCCTTTATCGATAACAGCACTGGAGATCCCAGTGCAGACAACTATGGTTCCGACAGTTCTGTCACAACCCTTAACGGCACCTTCAGTACAGGTTCAGTCCCCTTCGGCACCATTGGTACAGTCTCCTTCGGCTCCAAGTATGACTCTTCAGTACTCTACGGCGCAGACATTTTCGGCACCAACATGTGCTTCAGTGCAGTCCTTCTCGGCACTGTCCTTATTGCCAGTGCAGACACTTTCCACTACGGCATTGTACCCTTCGGGGCAGACCTTTGCCTTTATGATAGAGACACCTTCAACTACTACAGCACTGACATCTTCAGCATAGACTTTTTCCACACTGTTTTCTTCAGTGCAGACTTCCTCAGCTCCAAACTCTGCACCTATTGAATTAGCAAGGACCAAATATTCCCCTTCACTGGATCCTTTTGGTATCATTCAGTAAAGTCTTTTCCTAGAAACTCTGCACCTATTGAATTAGCAAGGACCAAATATTCCCCTTCACTGGATCCTTTTGGTATCATTCAGTAAAGTATTTTCCTAGAAAGGGCAGAATTGCCATCAGCTTTCTCCATGAGGTCAACCAAGAGTCTTTCTGAATAGGATGTGTTGCGGCTTGTTGACCAGTTGCTTGTGGCCAGAGGTCTCTCTTAACTGTCAAAGTCCACATTCCATCATTCAGGTGAATGTATATCTCCTCACACCCCAACATATACTCCTCTTTCGACTTCCACTCAAGTCTCAAAGCCTATTACTCTGACAGCAGCTTCCCTCCCTCCGACTCCAATAGTGGATCTCACTTTTGAACCAGAGTCATCCTTGTGGCCTTCGGTGCACTGGGCATCAGGCTCTTCTCAGGCCAGTGGCTGTGCTGTTGGTGGGGTGGCATTCCTGGCTCCATGCCAATTTTTTATATGGCACCTTCCATGGATGTTCTCTCTTTTATGGTTCATGATCCTCTTGAGACTCCTGGTATGGGGGTGGGCTCATCGGCAGCAGGGTGTGACCCCGGTTCCGAGGTTGTTGTGCTCTGTTCCGGCCTCCCATCCCTCCTTGGACAGCCCTGCCTTCCAGGCCATGGAGAGGGAGCTTGTGTCTGCTGGCAAAGCTTATTTGTTGGAGTCCTCTCCCCCCCTCTGTGCTGCAACTGCCACAACCTTCAACTGCCGGACACCGGTCACAAGAGCATCAGGTTTCTTCTTCTCAGGAGACCCCCTATTTGCAATCTTCCTGAGAACTTCCCACTGAGGAAGTACCCCGGAAAGCATCATGTAAGAGGAAGCACACAGTCTCCACTGAGGAGTCATTGACTGAAGATATGGATTTCGATGATGGGGAAGGGTCCCCACGGTCACCCTCTGATGAGGTGTCCTTTGGTGACATCCTTGAGATCCTTAGACAGAGGGGATGACTGGAAGCCCTCTAATCCTTCATCTGAGGAATCCGTATTCCTGCAAGCTTTTCGTGCCCAGCCCCCTATCTCCTGGGTCACCCCGCCTGCCGATGAGCTCGTCCAGCTCATAATGCAGTGCTCATGGAAGGCTCCTGACACCATGGAAGAGATACCTAAGAGATCAGATAAAATATTATTGCCCCCAGCTGAGCATCCCCATTGGTCACGAGGTCTTCCAGTAGATGCTATGGTAGTGGCAGCTGCTACTAAGAAGGATTTGGCAGAAGAGGGCCAAACTGTCCATCCATCCAACAAGGAGTCCCGGGCGATTGACAGATTAAGGAAGCATGTGTTTGCTTCATCGATCTTCGCCGTAAGGTCTTTGAATTATTTGGCACATTTTACCAGGCTTCAGCAAGATCGTATCAACCAGCTCTCTGAAACCTTGGCAGGAGCTGTTTCTGACAAAGTCTGTGATAATGTGGCTTCTCATATAGCCACCCTAGAGTCCATTTCCAACTCTTCCATGTGTCTTATTTCTCACGCAGTGGAAGGGACGGTTAGAGCGGCAGACGCAGGTATAGTCACCAAATAACATGCTTTCATGCACCTTTGTGATTTTGCGGACTCCTTTAAGGCTTCCATCATGAATGCCCCCATACAGGATGCTTCTTTGTTTGGCCCTAAAGTCAAGGATACGCTGGCAAGGTGCGAACAAGATGGCCAGACCCTGACTGCCATTGGTGTCAGATACTCCATTCCTCAGCAATTCTACTTCAGAAATCAGAGGAGCGGAAAGATCTGGCACAACAAATTATAGGGTTCTTTCCGGGATGCACATGCCGAGTTCTCCCCTAGAGGCAGAGGGGGAAACTCCAATGGAAGATGCCCCTTTCGAGGCAGAGGAGGTCCGCAAAACCGGGGTTCCAGAGATTCTTACTCTGGCCAACCCTATCAGTGCTCCTGAAGCGTTGCTCGACTGCTCACCTCTGGAAGATGTTGGGGAATAGTTTCTCCTTGTACCCTGCTGCCTGGCAGAAGATAACAACTGACTCTTGGGTACAACAGATTATATCCAGAGGCTATCACATCCCCTTCCATCTTTGCCCAGTCTCATCAAGAGTATTACCCGACGTTCCACCCAGTCAAAGGGAAACAGCAGCACACAAAATCCAAAAGCTGCTACAAAAAAGAGTCATCCAGACGGTCCCCCCAGACCAGATAGGATCCGGTTTTTAATCAAAAAAGACAGGGGACTGGAGACCAAATTCTGGATCTTAGTACACTAAACAAATTTATAAAAACAGAAATTCCTGATGGTCACGGTTCAGTCTATCCTTCCTCTTCTGGAAGAAGATGATTGGATGTGCTGTTTAGATCTTCAAGATGCATATTACCACATAAATATAGTCAAATGCTCAAGAAGATACCTCCACGTCCGTACAGGAGCCAGTCACTACCAGTTTCGAGCCCTGCCCTTCGATCTCTCTACAGCCCCCAGAGTGTTCACAAAATGCATGTCATTGGTTATCGCTCACTTGTGACTTCAAGGATTCCAGGTGTTTCCATATCTAGATGACTGCTTCCTCACCGCCCCCACCAAGCGTCTACTGGAAGAAATCCTGCAGTATACTCTCTTAACAGCTCAAAGCCTGAGAATCACTATAAACTGGGAGAAATCCAACCCAACCCCAACTCAGTCTTTGGAATTTATAGGGGTACTGTTGGACACAAAAAATTGCACAGCATCCCTTCCAGAACACATACTTCAGAGAATAAGACAACAAGTTCAACCGCTGCTCTGTCACCACAAATCCCCAGCTCGATCTATACTCCAGCTATTGGGGTCAATGGCAGCCTCGATTACCATTGTTCCTTTAGCCAGATTCCAAATGAGGCTCCTTCAATGGCTACTTCTCACTCAGTGGTACCTTCTACTACATCCTTTGTCTTTTCAGATAAGTGTAACTCAGAGATGCAAGTAAGATTTACTCTGGCGGACATCTTGAAATCCCCAACAATGGTCTCACCCTTTCAACCCCCATCAACCGATAGCCACAGTAACCACAGATGCCTCCCTGATGGGGTGGGGGGGCTATGTCAGGGAAACTCGTTCCAAGGCACCTGGTCAGAGACAGAGGCCCTTTTGCATATCAATGTCCTGGAACTGAGGGCGATGCTTGTAGCGTTGCAAGCATTTCACTCCATCCTCCCGTCAGGGCCTATTCCAATCCAATAGGACAACATGTCAGTGGTCTGGTACATCAACAAACAAAGGGGCACCAGATCTTACTCGTTATGCCAAGAGGCCTTGCGAATTTGGCAATGGGCAATAACTTACAACCGCTTTCTGATTGCAATGCACATTTCCAGGAGCTCCAACATGATAGCGGACAAATTGAGCAGGTGCATTCTACAGCCTCATAAGTGGATCCTCAATCCTCTGATAGCGGCAAAAATCTTCAACCGCTGGGGCCAGCCTTGCTGCGATCTATTTGCCTCCCCAACGAACTACAAGTGCAGTAACTACTTTACCCTGATTCCCCCACGGGGACAGTCACTAAGGGATGCTCTAGTCCACGCTTGGCCCTCAGGTGTTCTTTATGCTTATCCTCCTCTCCCCCTCATCTCCCAATTTCTAAAGAAACACGACAGTTGAAGAGTAAAGTGATCCTCATTGCTCCATATTGACCTCGACAAATCTGTTTTCCCTTCCTCTGGCCTCACCTGGTAGATCAACCATGGATGCTCAATCCATCCCCAACATTGATCTCCCATCTGCAGGGTCTGATTCACCCCAATCTAACAGCCCTGAAACTAACAGCTTGGTTTCTCTACTTCCAGTGATTGCCAGGCATGAAAACCTTTTGTCCCCTGTGCACAATATTCTTATTGCATCTCATAAATCATCCACCAGACTTGCTATTTTATAATTAAAATTGGGTCTAACATACTCTCCAAGTGCTGGCTGTGTTTTTAAAGGTTCTGTCTGTGGGCAGCAAATAAACAATTAGACCCCTTGTCAGCCCCAGTCTCGGTGGTATTGGATTACTTATCACATCTTTTCCACTCTGGGGTGTCTGCCTCTACAGATCGTGTACATTTAGCTGCCATCTCAAATTTTCATATTG
The DNA here is from genome assembly GCF_019279795.1 of Protopterus annectens. Taxonomy (NCBI): domain Eukaryota; kingdom Metazoa; phylum Chordata; order Ceratodontiformes; family Protopteridae; genus Protopterus; species Protopterus annectens. Next base: position 1,113,105,964 of record NC_056727.1, read on the forward strand.
GTTTTCAAGATTCTTCACTTGTCACACAGACTGTGTAAGACTTTCTTCCAGGGGTTATCCACCTAAAACCTCCCTTTAGAGAACCCGTACAACCATGGGATTTGGCTTTGGTTCTGCAAGCTGTAACAGCTCTCCCTTTGAACCTGCATCTTCTTGTGATGTAAAATATTTCTCTTGGAAAACTTTGTTTTTGATTGCAATCACATCGGCCAAGCAATTGTCAGAACTATAGGCCTTATGCATCAAACCTCCCTATCTTATCTTCCATAAGGATAGGGTATCATTGAGAACTAATTCTACCTTTTTACCAAAAGTGGTGTCAGAGCGATCTATCAGTTAGTCTATTAAATCAAGAGTTTGAAGGTCACCTATGTCCTTGTTAATTTCCATGCTTCTTTCTATGGCCTTGCAGATAAGGCTGGTTAGGCTTATGGGTCTGTGGTTCCCAGGGTCAGTTGATGGACCGCCTTTGTGCAAGGGGCTTACTGTTGCTGTTGTCCACTCTGCTGGAACAATGCCAGTGCTCAGGCTAAGGTTAAAGAATGCAAAGTGGTTCCACAATGTCTTGTTTTAGACTGTATAGTAAGCAGGCTCAGTCTGGGATGTTATCTGGTCCCCCAGAGGCCATGTTTTTGGCCTTGGAGAGTGCGAATATGACCTGCTCTTTGGAGATACTATGTAGAGGACTGGTGTCAGGTTTGCTTTGGGGTATGGCTGGTAGGGACAGGTGGGTGAAGTTTGTGCCAAATCTGTCAGCTAGCAGATTGGCATTTTCCTCAGGGTAAGTATGAGAGGTACCATCCACTATAAATTCAGTACATAATTGGGCATTCCCTTTTAGATTTCATTTGCAGCTAAAAATGTCTTATGATTATATTTAGCTAGGGATACTAATTTAGCTTCATAACTAGCTTTACAGGACTTTACATGATATCTGGTTTGCTTGTTCAAGCCATGGAGGGTATTCTTCTGCTGACTAAGTTCCCTCTTGTTCTTAGACATCAGTTTCTTCCTTTTGTTATATAACATATTTATACTTGGTCTACCAGGTCTTTTCAGGAGGATCTGGTTTAGATCCGGTCAGGTACAGCCGAGTCTATACAGTTGTTTAGGTGGTTATACAGGGCATGTGTGTACTCCTCTGCATATAAGTTATTGTTGGCTGTGTAGCAGATGGTTTGAAACTTGTTATACCAATGCCTAGTAGGCCATAGTTTGCTTTGGAGAAATTTTTCATTTATTTTGCTTTTGTGGGGGTATCAGATCTGATCGTTACTGCAAACGAGACAGAGTTATGGTCTGACCTTACCAGTGAGGGCAACACACAGGGGCTAGTGCAGTGACCCCCCCCCATGTTGATGAGTATCAAGTGTATGAAATTTGAGCCCCTTGTGGGGTTGCAGACTAGCTGTTCTAGGATATTTCTATTGCCAAAGTCCAGGAAACTCAGGGCGAGCGTGTTTTTGCTCATGTATGTCACCCTATCGCTGGAGGGATAGTTGAAATCTCCCATGACCAAAGTGCTTGGCTGTATAGTGAGTGACTGTAGTAAGTCCTGTTAGGCAGAGTGCTTCTTTTGGTTCATGGTGGGGGAATTGTAGCTAGCAATGATGTGGTAGGGTGTTTTACCTATAGTTAGTTGGACCTGGAGTAGCTCAAGAGAGTCATCCTTTTTAATGAGTCTCGATGTGTATTTGGCTTTAATGAAGATGGGTACGCCTCCATCTTTGGTTCTTTCATACTCATTTGGGGTCTGAATGTATGGAAGGCATTGTAGCTTTGCAAGATCAGGGTGCTGTTTGCATCCTTGAATCATGTTTCAGTGACTGGTAGGGACATACCTGCCTGGGACACATAATCTGAGAGTTCAGCCATGTCTCTCTTCATTTAGTCTAGAGAGGTACATTTCAAGTCATTCACCCCATTTATTTATTTGACATTTGTTAACCAGGATAGTCCATCTGAGCAAAAGCCCTTTTTTAGTGGAGGCCCAGGGAAAAAAACTCCACAGTACAAGTAATCAAGAAAATTTACAAAATTGAAGATGAATACAGTGAAAAATTTACAATAAACCAGTTACACAAATGTAGATTAAGCTCCACAGTACAATATAGTAAGAGGCATTATGACATTCCTGAAAAAAAAACATAGCAAAGAAATATACAATAAAACATTTGAATGAATTTACAGAACACATTGGGTTATATGACAGAGTCATAATGGTAATTGTTGAATGACTTGAGTGCATGCGCGATTTGATGGACCCTGGCACCTGACAGGAGCTGACTGTAATCATCTTGACCAGCCTGGTGAGGGGGACATCAGGGTGTCTCACTATGGAGTCGTCTATGACCAGGACATTCAGTTTTGAGGTGGTTTGCCTTATAGACTTATTTTCTGAGACACTGGTGTTTGTGTTATGTGTAGTGGATTCTATTTGCTTTAAAGTGTGTGTAAGTGGTTTGCTCTTGGGAGGTCTCTGATATTTTGCTAGGCTTCTATTGAGTACCTTAATGTATGTGGATTTGTGTGTTGTGACCTTTGTTTTGTGTGAGAAGTGATGTGTGTGCTGACACCTGTTTGATGTCCGGTTTGTTACATGAGAGAACTGATTCCAAATTCATAGTATAATTACATTTCTCAAATATTGTATTTGTTTTAGGAGTAAGTGGTTGATGGTATACATGAGGCAATTACTATATTGCCTTAGGATTCCCATGCCAATAAGGCTGGATGGAGAAATGGTTGGAAACTGACCGCCCATTATGGCAGGTTTCTACTGTAGCTACTCTTGGGAAATGAGCTAGTTTGACTAGATTTTGGTCTAGGATTAACAAAAGGGCTTATTCTACTGAAGGCTAGGGGTAAAAACTGTGGCAATGCATCTCGGTGCATAACTGAGCTTCCCACAGTGCAGCAGGGAAGCTTGGAGGGTTCACTAACAGATGTCTAGGAGAAAATTCTTTCAAAGCGTTTGGATCTATACAGGGCACCACTGAACCCTGTTGCGTAATTCACAGTTCCCCACAAATGCGAAGCTTAAATACAGGCAAAATTAAACACTGTTAAGTTAAACTACAAAGGGAAAAAGATACAATAAGCTTTCCTCCAATAATTTCCAACTCAGATGAAACTTGGACTGTACACTTCTGCCACAAGGGTGCAGGCAGGGCCCTCCTAATGTAATATGGCTGGAATAGTGCTCAGATGTAATAATACAGTCTAGATTCAGCAGATCTGAATCTAGTCTATACTATGTACTAGCCACTTAAGGTGCGAGAAGAGCTTTTTTAAAGTTCAGAAAAATGCAATAAAATCAGCAAAATGATAAAATACAGTCAGCAAAGTGCAAAGAAACCCCAAAAGTACTTATTTTTTCGATTTTTAGTAGTGGATGCTTTGAATTTCAGCAGAATCTCTCCAGGCCTCTGGCAAAAGTTGCCAAACATTGACCAGTTCTGGTTAGAATACCTGTAGTGGTACTGCCCTCTGCACAAACTAGCAGCTCTTCGAGCAGCTGTGAACAGTGGGAGACTATGGACAAGGTTTCCTATAGAGGATTTTGAGAGGTTTGCTTATATACAAGACACTGGTAACACAGTAGACTTTCCACCAGCAGTTTCCAACTTAGGTTGAATTCAACTCTGCTCCCATCAGAGTGCAAAAGAACCCTCTTATTGTAAAATTAACTGGTTTTGAAGTCACGTGCAGTAACAGATGCTTTACAACAAAGGTCAGAATACCTGCAGTATCATGAATCCTTGGAAATAAGTTCACTAACTCTGAGAGATGATCAACAAAATACAGAAAAAAGTGTGCAACATAAGAGAACAGCAACATAGAATAACTGCAAAATGTATTAATATTTTGGCAGACTCAGGAGAGCTTTGGCAAACTCAGAACAGCTTTTGCAGTACCAGAAATGGTTAGGAAATATTAGAATACTGTTAAAACAATCAAAGGGCAGTACAGTAACAAACACATGGCATTTCTTTAACAAGTGCAGGCTGAAAAACAAGTTCAACCAAATCAATAAATGCAGCACAGAACTGTTAAATATTCTGTTTTGGCAACATATCACTGTTACCTTAGCCATGGACGACGACTCATTTTCCCTCTAATACCCCCTGTAGCAAGTGACTAAGTTTTAGGCACCTCTTCCCTGTTAGAGAAGTTTTTGAACAAAACACCATCTATCTTGAGCTTGTATCATGGAAAAGCTCATTTTATTCTTTCAGTGTATCCTTTGTCCCAGCATGCACTTTGTGGCTCAATAATGTGCATGGCCTAGACACCATGATTTCTAGTACTTTGCTTCTGCATTTCCCTTCAGTGGCCTTTTAGAGTCTAGAGGCCATTCTTTTATCAGTGATTTACTCCAGTTAATGTTAATAATAAGCTAATAAATTATGACACGCTCCTATTGGTGTGAACAAAGCTAATAAAAGATTTTTCATGGTGCAATTAAAACTTAAAAAGCTGCAAGATTACAGGTTTTTGTTTTGCCGTCTGATAGTAATTTCTAATAACTTCCCTCATTATCCCTGCAATATATTACTAAAGTGTAAGATTTCTTCAGTCCCTCTGGCTGACCTGCTCAGTTTAATGTGACTAACAGCTTGGCATCTTTCCATCATCTCTGCAGTACGTATTTTGACCAAGAGACCCTCTTGCCACGTAGGCAGAGACAAATTCTACTCAAAATAAAATGACCTTCCAATAAAAAGTCTGTCTCTCACACAGAACAAAACCACCAGGCAAAGATTTCTTAAAACAAAATGGAGCGGGTAAGACAGAAAGCAGATCTATCAGTCAGACAAAAATATAGCTTTACTTTCTCACCCAGCAGAGAATCACCAACAGTGCTATACTTTATGCAGGCTTGAATTTCTTCAAACAAAGATTTTATATTGTTTTAGGTGCCTTTATAAATTCTAGACAATTGTGTGGCCCTTGGCTCATGTATACAAAGCAAAGTACTTTTATTGATATTGAATAATCACACTTTTATGAGTTGTTTAAGGTACACTGCTGTATCCATATCTTTTGTTTGCGGTAGCACTTTACCCCGAACACACACTTACCATGCTTTTACATTAGGAGGACTGGGATTATGCATCTAGTAGCTGTAGATGTTTACCTGGTCTTTCTGAGCTAGGAAACCCACAAAAGGGCTCAAGTATTTTTTTCTTTACACTTCTCTTATGTACTGTGTACTGCTGCTTTGCACTGTATTTTACTACTGCATTTGTTGCACTTTGTATTTCACACCAACTGCTTCTTTCGGCTTTTCCTGGTTAGGGGTCGCCACAGCGGAGCTCCGGTCCGCTAATGATTGGCAGTTGATTTTTACGTGCAGAGTTGCCAGCCCTGCCGCACAACCTTCAACGAAGGTATGCCCATTCACGCATGTCTCCACGCAGAAGACGCTCTAACTGAGAATCGAACCAGACAGCATCTTACTGGGAGGCGACAACGCTACCGCAGCACCACCACCGCAGACCTGTATTTCACACCAACTGCTGATTTACTTAATTTAAGAAAAGATCTGATTCTGCTGTTTTATTCTGTTGCTATTATTAATTCAGGAAAAATGGTGCCTCTTTTTTCACTGTTGCTTATTTAATTAAAAAAAAAAGAAATTATCCTGCTTTTTTTCTGTTCCGTTGCACTTATGTTGGCTGTAGTATAGATTGGATTCAGACTGGCTGACTTCAGTTCTGTTTGTAGACTGAGCACTAAAAATCAGGACATATTTTTTGGGAGAAGTCCCCTGTACCCTCATGGCAGGCAGGTACAGTAGGGCTATCTGATTGGTTCAGGGCTCAGTTTGAGCTATTCCATTAGTACAGGGTTCAGTTGCGCTTTTTCATTGGATTCTTTGTATCAGCTGCTTTGTTCTTGGTTGCGCGTAGCGCACCACCACGTAGAGGGGGTAACTCTTGGTGGTTGTAGATGCAAAAGCACCAGTAGAAGTATTTAACTTGGAAGTGGCTGCTATCTAGCAGAGCAGTTTTTGAATAGCTCTCAGATGTTCAGTGAACCACCTAGCAGAGATTTTACCTCTTACCTATCAACATCAGCCCCTATAGATCCCCCTCTTTTATAGACCTCCTAATGTACACTCCGTAGGTTAGTCACCCTAAAGTAGCTCCCTCTCTGCCTGCTACCCCATATTTTTCTCCTTATCTGCTGAGATACCAGGTTCAAACCTTGCATTATGGACTGTCATTTTCCCCCTTGTTTCTCCTGCCAGCCTAGTGGACATGTTTTTTTGAAGCAGTGTGGCAACTGCCTCATATACACTGACAACCCCTTACTCCTAAATCACTCAAGTAGAATTTGCGAGAGCTGCTCTTACACTAAGAATCTGTAATCACTGCTTTCTCCCAAAACAGCAACACTAAACAGGTTGTCAGCTCACACACCAAAACTCCTATTCGTAATATGCACCCAACACATAACTCTTCATATCCAGAGGTGCTCCCCGGAAACCTGCCTAAACACCAGAGACCTCAAAACACAAACATACTACACCTAACACAACACCCAAAGCATCCAGTACACATAAACACTAGTACCTGTGTCTCACCAAATAAGCCCTTAAGGCAATGCATAACTCCATAGTGAGACGTACAGATGCCCCACTCACCAGGATGAACAAGGAAAAGGCTAAGGTCATCTGCCTGTCTGATGCAAGGATTCACCAGATCACACATGCACTCAAGTCTCTCAACAAACTGTTATAACTCCGTCATAGTTCATGTTGGTGCGAACGACTTGAGACATACCTCTCTGGACTATATGAAGAAAGACATGATTGAGCTCTGAATATGTGTCCCAGGTGGGTATGTTCTTAACTTTGAGCAGCATTTTACACTCACCTAGGATGATACCACAATAACAGAAAATGATTTACTTCAGTAATTGACTTAGTTTCTGGTATCATTCTAAGGGGATCCAGTTCCTGTCAGCCTGGGATGACATGGTAGATAGACCACGCTGCTTTGCCAGAGATGGTCTTCACCTGGCATCTCTATGCTTTCAGTTGCTGACTAAGGCACTTGCCTTCCCCATAATGTCTTTATTTAGGCAAGGTCAGAACAACAAAATTCCCGATGTGAAAATATCAACACAAAGAAACTAAGGGTCATGGTGCTAAATGCTAGGAGTTTAAATCAGAAACTGCACTCCTCTCCCTGGAAGATGTTGACATTTGTGCAGTCACAGAACCTGGCTCAATACACACAGAAATTAACCCAGCCTTGCAAGGCTACAATGCCTTTCACACTTTCAGACTGCAAATCGAATGTGTGAGAACCAAAGGAGGTGTAATATCTATCTTCATTAAAGATAATTACACCTCTAGACTGGTTAGAGAAAACTGTGGAGTTACTCCAAGTCTAAATTACTGTGGATAAGACCCTCCTTCAGGTCATCATCAGTTACAGGTCCCCTTCCATGAACCAAAATGTCCACACAGCTTATTTAGACCTACTTGGGACAATTAAGGTACAACCTAATACCCTAGTCATGGGTGATTTCAACTATGCTTCCATTAACTGGGAAACGTATTAGCTCAAACTTACTCTCGCAAAAGTTCCTGGACTTTGTGGACTTTGTTAACTCAAATGCCCTGGAACAAATAGTGCACCACTCCACAAGGGTTCCAATATTCTAGACCTAGCCCTCACCAATATGAGTGACCGATGCAACGCCTCAAGGTCAGGTCATCTGCCTGTCTGATGCAAGGATTCACCAGATCACACATGCACTCAAGTCTCTCAACAAACTGTTATAACTCCGTCATAGTTCATGTTGGTGTGAACGACTTGAGACATACCTCTCTGGACTATATGAAGAAAGACATGATTGAGCTCTCTGAATATGTGTCCCAGGTGGGTATGTTCTTAACTTTGAGCAGCATTTTACACTCACCTAGGATGATACCACAATAACAGAAAATGATTTACTTCAGTAATTGACTTAGTTTCTGGTATCATTCTAAGGGGATCCAGTTCCTGTCAGCCTGGGATGACATGGTAGATAGACCACGCTGCTTTGCCAGAGATGGTCTTCACCTGGCATCTCTATGCTTTCAGTTGCTGACTAAGGCACTTGCCTTCCCCATAATGTCTTTATTTAGGCAAGGTCAGAACAACAAAATTCCCGATGTGAAAATATCAACACAAAGAAACTAAGGGTCATGGTGCTAAATGCTAGGAGTTTAAATCAGAAACTGCACTCCTCTCCCTGGAAGATGTTGACATTTGTGCAGTCACAGAAACCTGGCTCAATACACACAGAAATTAACCCAGCCTTGCAAGGCTACAATGCCTTTCACACTTTCAGACTGCAAATCGAATGTGTAAGAACCAAAGGAGGTGTAATATCTATCTTCATTAAAGATAATTACACCTCTAGACTGGTTAGAGAAAACTCTGTGGAGTTACTCCAAGTCTAAATTACTGTGGATAAGACCCTCCTTCAGGTCATCATCAGTTACAGGTCCCCTTCCATGAACCAAAATGTCCACACAGCTTATTTAGACCTACTTGGGACAATTAAGGTACAACCTAATACCCTAGTCATGGGTGATTTCAACTATGCTTCCATTAACTGGGAAACGTATTAGCTCAAACTTACTCTCGCAAAAGTTCCTGGACTTTGTGGACTTTGTTAACTCAAATGCCCTGGAACAAATAGTGCACCACTCCACAAGGGTTCCAATATTCTAGACCTAGCCCTCACCAATATGAGTGACCGATGCAACGCCTCAAGTGTAGGGCCTGCATTGGTTATGTCTGACCATAAATCAGTGATTTTTGAAGTGGCAGTAGTACCAGAACTCCTCAAAGGAGAAAGACTAAAAACTTTACTAAAGCTAACTATAACCTCCTATGGGAAGGTATATTTGACCTCCAAGCTCCAGTTTCCACAGATGGCAATGACAGCTATACTAAGGTATACACTGATGGTCTGTATAAACATCTACACAAATGTATAGATGCAGCTGTGTTGGATAGGATTAAACCAAGATCCTTAAGAAAAAACAAACCATCCTGGTGGACAACTAGCATTTATAAATTATACAATAAGCGAAAAAAGCTGCTGTCTAAAAATACAAAAGTGAGGTTCCAGAACTAGAAGAGCACCCTCCTCAGCCTTAACAAATTTTGCAACCATAGCCAAAGATAACCATAAGGCTTTCTTCAGCTACTTCTGCAACCTAAAAGGTAGGAATCAGATGTGTGCTGAACTAATTGTGAATGGCATCACACACTCTGACCCTGCAGAAGTTGCAAACCTACTAGCAGACGGGTCTGGTAAAAATTTCACCCCCATCCCCCCCAAGTATACCAAAAAGCATGTCTTCATCTCCTCCTCCCTGTATCTCCAAAGAGCAAGTCATCAATGCTGTTTCCAAGGCTAAGAACACAGCCTCCATGGAACCAGATGGCGTTCCGAGCTGCGTTCTTAATGTTATAAAAAAGAGCTCTCTACTCCATTAGGTACTCTATTGAACCACAGCCTGAGTACTGGCTTTGTCCCCACTGAATGGAAAACAGTGACTGTTATCCCCCTCTACAATGGCGGCTCAGCAACAGGCCTGGGTAACTATAGACCTATAAGTTTAACCAGCCTCATCTGTAAGACAATGGAACAGATCATCATGGACCTCATAAATAAGGATATAGGTGACCTCCAAACTCTGAATCTGTCCCAGTTCGGTTTTGTCAAGGGCACGTCTTGCCTGCTAAACCTGGTGGACTTCTTTGAGAATGTGACCAGAGCCATAGATGAGGGCAAAGCCATGCACAGCCTGTCTTGACTTGGCCAAGGCCTTCAACGCTATTGCACATTCAGGCATCATTGACAAAATAACCCAGCTGAATACCAAGCCCTATGTTGTCAGGTGGGTTGCAAACTGGCTGACACATCAACAACAGTCAGTCAAAGTGGGAGAATTTACCTCTACCAGCAGACTTGTCACCATGGGGTCCCACAAGCGTCAGTGTTAGGCCCCTTTCTGTTTGCATATACTTCTCAGAAGTCCAGGCCAAAATGGAGGGGCTGTGGATAACCAAGTTTGTAGATGACTGCAAATTAGGTGCTATCACCTAATCCCCTAGCAGTGTCAATGTACTTCAATAGGGGCTTCCACAGATCAATGATTGGTGCCAAAGCTACGGTCTTAAAGTAAGGTCTAAAAAAAATGCATCATTATTCCCTTCGGTAAAAACAATGTCCCTGTCGATTATAAAATAAACAATAATACCCCATAAAAAAAAAAAATCTACTGCCAATTATTAGTGGACCGGAGTTCCGCTGTGGTGACTCCTAACCGGGAAAAGACAAAGACCAACAACCCTAAGTACCAATTCAGTAATGAGAGACCTGGGAGCACCAAGCTGACTGACCTCAACTTTGACCACCATGTGTCTACTGTGGTGAGGAAGGCATTCTACGTTGCTCACCTGATTAGCAAAGGCATCGCCTCAAGAGAAAAAGACGTCATAACTCCCCTGTACTCGTCCCTCATCAGACTTATTATTGAATATAATGCTCCCTTTGTTATGTACCACACCAGATACTTGCAGCACCTTGAGAGACCTCAGAAACATCTAAGAAAAGTCAGGGTCTCTAGCACATGTATTGTCTGGACAGACTGAAGTCACTGTCACTGCACTCAGTAGCGTATAGACTACTTAGAGATGACTTATGTCTGGTTTACAGGGCTATCTCTGACTTTAATGGACATTCTGCACATCTGTAAGTCAAATGGGACTAGAGTCCACCTGTTCCAGGGACCTCAGTATAGATTGTGACATAAACAGGACCTGCTGGGGAGACAGCTACATCTCTCAGTGGTTGCCACTCCTCTGGAATAGGCTTCCAATCCATATCAAGCAGAGCACCTCCATGACCCTGTTTAAGCACAACCTGGACAACTGGATAGGAAGCCATAAATTTCTGCTGGGAATTGCCCCGGCTTCTTTCCATGGGTAGTCCTTGCTAGAAAAACCTTGGGTATAGACGATATCTCTCATCTAGTATTATACTGGTATTTAAAGGCTATGCTTGTAAAGACCCTCAGGTCAATAGCCTAGTAAAATCCTATGAACCTACAAAAAAATAAAATGTGCTTCTTAGAGCTTCATTTGCTCCTCTAAATTACGACAGTTAGGATAGAGTGTTAGAGCTGTTATGTTAGTCACTGAGAAAGATGAGAGGACTGTATCTAAAGGTGTTGAAGCTATGGAAATTAGCTGCTAAACCTGATCTTTTCTATTGGGAAAAAGAACTTTGTGAAAGAAATAGAAAAAGGCTTTCTGAAGAGGTGCTATAACCTGGTGAATCAGTTTTATATATTTTATTTTATTTATTTGCATTTGTTTATCAGGATTGTCCACTGGGCCAAAGAGACCATTTTCAGTGGAGGTCTGGGAATGAAAAGCTCCACAGGTAACAAGAAACAAACAAACAAAAAAACGCACAAACGCACTGTAGATAGATAACAAGTGAATGACATAAAGCAAATACATTTGGAATGAGTACATTACAGGAGTATACACAGCAGTAGTATGGCATGGAGTAAATATAACTGGAGACGTTCATTACAGGGCTATATGAACCCA